>NW_009605537.1:119270-169710 GCF_000690535.1 Cariama cristata | reverse complement strand
CCAAGCCACTTTCCATGATATTTGAAAAGCCGTGGCAGTCCAGTGAAGTCCCTGGTGACTAGAAAAAGGGAAACATTGCACCCATTTTTAAAAAGGGTAGAAAGGAGAACCCTGGAAACTACCAACCTGTCAGCCTCACCTCTGTGCCAGGGAAGATAATGGAACACATCCTCCTAAAAGCTATGCTAAGGCACATGGAGGACAGGGAGGTGATTTGAGACAGCCAGCACGGCTTCGCCAAGGGCAAGTCCTGCCTGATCAGTCTAGTGGCCTTCTATGATGGAGTGACTGTATCGGTGGACAAGGGAAGAGCTGTGGATGTCATCTATCTGGACTTCTGTAAGGCCTTTGACACTGTCCCCCACAACATCCTCCTCTCTAAATTGGATATGGATTTGATGGCCTGTATGCTGGATAACAAATTGGTTGGATGGTTACATCCAGAGGGTGGTGGTCAATAGCTCGATGTCCAGGTGGAGACTGGTGATAAGTGGTGTCCCTCAGGGGTCTGTACTGGAACCAGTGCTGTTTATTGTCTTCATCAATGACATAGACAGCAGGATCGAGTGCACCCTCGGCAAGTTTGCAGATGATGCCAAGCTGAGTGGTACAGTTGACAAGCCTGAGGGACGGGATGCCATCCAGAGGGACCTGGGCAGACTTGAGAAGTGGGCCTGCATGAACCTCATGAGCTTCAACAATGTCAAGTGCAAGGTCCTGCAGGTGGGTTGGGGCAACCACTGGTATCAGTACAGGCTGGGGGATGAAAGGATCGAGAACAGCACTGCGGAGAAGGACTTGGGGGTACTGATGGATGAAAAGCTGGACATGATGCAGCAATGTGCATTTGCAGCCCAGAAAGCCAACCATGCCCTGGGCTGCATCCCAAGCAGCTGTGACCAGCAGGTCAAGGGAGGGGATTCTGCCTCTCTGCTCCGCTCTGGTGAGACCCCCCTGCAGTACTGCCTTCAGCTCTGGGGTCCTCAGCACAAGTAGGACATGGACCTGATGGAGCGAGTCCAGCGGAGGACACGAAGATGACCCGAGGGCTGGAGCACCTCTGCTGTGAGGACAGGCTGAGAGAGTTGGGGTTGTTCAGCCTGGAGAAGAGAAGGCTCTGGGGACATTTTATAGCAGCCTGCCAGTACTTAAAGGGGGCTTATAAGAAAGATGGGGAGAGCCTTTTTGGCAAGGCCTGTTGCAACAGGACAAGGGCTAATGGTTTTAAACTAAAGGAAGGTAGATTCAGACTAGATATAAGAAAGAAATTTTTCACAATGAGAGTGGTGAGGCACTGGGCCAGGTTGCCCAGAGAGGTGGTAGAGGCCTCATCCCTGGAAACATTCAAGGTTAGGTTGGACGGGACTCTGAGCAACCTGATCTAGTGGAAGGTGTCCGTGCTCATTGCAGAGGGGTTAGTCTAGATGAACCTTAAAGGTCCCTTCCAACCCAAAGCATTCTATGATTCTGTGGTGTCCTTTCTGCTGTGTCATGATGCTTTATTTGTGCTCATGTCATCATGTGCAGTAATGACATACTGGGATAATTTCTTTGCATAATGCAATACAAAATTTACACAATTATGTGTAAAAGTTACCTTTATCTTCAAAGTGATATGTGAAAAATATTCAAATAGTGTTTGAAAATACAGTTATCGAACTTACAAAGGTGTTACTTCTGTTCTCAGGGCTGTTGTTCATCTGTGTTTGTAATTTTTATAACAGTCATTTCTGCCTAAAATGTGCAAATGCAACTGGAATGATTTTTAGAGACACTTAAAAGCACATATAGAGCATAACAGTGGAATTCTTTGTATATACTTATCACAGAAAAAGTATATTTTAAAATGAAATGTGAAAACATTCAGACCATATTAGTCCCTATTATATAGTTATTTTAAATATGGGAGTTTAGAACGTGAGTGTGGTCACAGAGATTTTTCCTAAAACTTTATCTGACTACCCAATTTAAACTTTAAACAGATTGCATTCCATTTTTGGCCTTAATCAGCCACTACTGTGTATGCTGAGATGTCTTAGCAATAAAGATTCACATGTGCACAAGGGTCAGTAGCCCACTGAGTGTCAGGATTGTTTTTTCTTTCTGTTTTGCTTCACATCTATTCCAGTCTTTTCAGATGTCTTCTCAGGATTGAAATCTTTTCATCAGCAACCTCGGTGAAGACTGCAAGTGTCTTTCCGCAGCGTATGAAGGATGAAGTTGTTAGATCAGAACCCAGCCCCAGTGTAGCTACTTGTTGCTACTTCTGACTGTAAAGTGGAGGTAGTCCATGCATCTTAATCCTGTTGTCCTATCAGTGGAATTGGTATTCCTGTTTAATCATCTCTGCTAGGGTGAAATCCCTTCCAGGCAGCCACCAATTGTGTTTCAGGTATCAGTCCATTGTTCAGATCAACCAGAAAAAACCCTGTCTGATCTGGAGAGAGTTCTTTCAGGTAGGAGAACAGACCCCAGCAGGAGCTGGCCCTTGTCCTTTGCTGAAAGCAGTGAATTCCATCTACGCCGTCATTAGAAGCAGACAGATCCGCACAGCCATCAAGCTGAGTTTGGGAAGTTTCTGCAGCCTTGCATGCGCTCAAATACTTTTCTGGTTATGCGATATAACAATGGAGTTTTGTTACATCTAGCAAAGCTTTGGTGGCAGACTGTAACACTTACCGAGCTCTTAAAAACAAACACAAATTCATCTAGAGTCAGGCTTTTTGGTGGTTGCAAGAGCTAGTGAAAGAAACAGCCAACAGGCAAGAATAAAACCACAATCTAGTGACTTGATTTATGTCGAGTGATGAACTATTCTCAGCCATGATGTGTATCAAGTTAAATTTTAGGATTGCCTAATACAAATACTGCAAGATACTATTTGATAAATTGTTATCAGTTCTGGGATTTTGGGGAGCATTCTTGTGGAAATTTAAGGAAGAAGTGACATGTTCTGTTTCATAGGGGTAGTGAGTAATTGCAGCGTTGCTGTAGGCAGCTCTGCATGCCTACCACTGCCGGTTTCATGGCAGCTTTCATCCTGAAAAACGAGACAACTCAAGCCCATATGCCCTGTTCATTGGTCATCATTTCTCCTTTGGCACATTCCACCTTTCCAGTGCCAATCACCTTTCCTCTTTTCAGCCCTTTTACTGCACGCATTGCGTTTTTCACTCCATCCTCCCTGCTCTCCAAGCCTGTCTGACCTCTGTGCCGTTGCCTAGAGCTACAGGTCTCGGTCTGTGTTCCTGCACGATTTGCCACCGGTCTTGCACCAGAGCAAGCACAGGAGCTGCTGCCTCGCACAGGAGCAAGTTACCGCGTTCACCTCATCTGCAGTAACTTGCTCCTGTGAGCGGTAGCGGCTCCTGGCTCCACCCTACTCCTTTATTTCTCTGCATGCTCCTTTCTGGAAACCTCCTTCCATAGTCTGCACAGCAGCACTAGGATCCAGGTAGCCTAGAGGGAAACTCCCAACTGGTTTGTGTACGAACTGGTCAGAAGTTATGTTTTCAGCCCCACGCTTTGCATGGCCCTGTTTGATAGCCTGAGCGGACTTTCCGGGCGACCCTTGGAGTCTCAAGGGGTTGGCGTTTGGGGTTCAGATCACGCTGAAGTCCTGTCCTCAAGGTATACGTCCCAACAAGATACGGAGGAACTATTTGACGCCTGCTTTCTGCCTTCATAAAGTACTACGTGACGGCTGGAGCACTGGTGTGTCGGTGAGCTGTGCCTGCATCTTTGTCAAGAATATTTTGAACTCTTCATCTTAACAGACAGCTCTTGGTGAGTTACTGGGACCAGACCATGTGTGGAGAAGAGGAAATTATCAGGCTGCTTCCAAATGTGCTGCCCTCGTAAAGTCCATAGCCGAGGGTCCCTGTACTTCCCATGGCCGAAGGCGGTAGGAAAGGGGTGATGGTACTGGGACTGTCCCGGCACCCAAAGCAAGGTCAGCTGTGCTTGGGGAGGGTGAGCTCTGTGGTAAATCAGTCTCTGCTGCTCCCGTAGCCCTAATCCACCGGTTTTCTCCAGCCCAGAGCTCTGCCCCAATGCTTTCCAACTCAGAGGGCTGCTTTGTCGCTCCTTTATACCTCTCTCATCCCTCTTGTGTTCCACATTCCCTGCCGTTTCACACTGCCTTATTCCAAGTTTCTGTCACCCAAGCCCATAATCCTGTCCTGTATTTATTTGCATTAAGCTCCCCTCACATCACTGTTGCCACCACGTTTTTTGGATCGCTGTGCCTGACCATGTCCACTCCTGCAGTCGCCTTCCCCCACAAGCAGCAGTGCTTGGCTCCTGTGGCTCGGATTTTGAAAACATTGGCTACTTTTCACAGCCCAGAAAAGGCCAAATCTAGGATTCTGAAAGCAGAAAATAGGGAATTTGGGGCTAACTATATGGCAGCACTTTCTTGGTACTGGAAAGGCCTTTAAGACCTTGACATTATGTTGGCAAAAGTCAGAAATTATTTGTCCTGACATTTTTTTGGTTTTTTTATGCCGTTTGCGTGGGATATGATGATACAGCCTGAATAGGCACATCAGGCTAGAAGTTCACAGCCCAGAAAAGGCCAAATCTAGGATTCTGAAAGCAGAAAATAGGGAATTTGGGGCTAACTATATGGCAGCACTTTCTTGGTACTGGAAAGGCCTTTAAGACCTTGACATTATGTTGGCAAAAGTCAGAAATGGTTTGTCCTGACATTTTTGGGGGTTTTTATGCTGTTTGTGTGGGATATGACGATACAGCCTGAATAGGCATGTCGGGCTAGAAGTCTGCTCACTTGGGTGTATAGGAGTGTATTGAGTGCGAGGAGTGTAATGTTCTGTATGGACAGCACACCTTAAGGAACCACTGCTTCTTGGAGTAGTGTTTCTTTCCTTCTGCTTACTGAAAAAAAATGGGGATTGCGTTGATCTGTATGAATTGATACGTATTGAATGGAAAAGACTACAAGTAAAATACGTGGCAATCTGTAAGCTAATATGATTAGTTGAGGCAACTCTGTATATTGCTATGTATTTTCAAGTAAAAGTAAATATATGTATTGAAGGACCAGCAGGCATTTGCATTTTTGATGATTGTTTCTCATCATTTTAAGGTAATTATTTGAATGTGAAATTGAAAGATAATAACTGTGCTGTGAAACTGTTACCACTGTTTCATAGAGCGGTATTGATTTGGGCCAATTACAGGTGATGCCCAGCTGTTAGCAGGGTTAGGTGTTGCGTACCGCTGACGCTATTTTGAGAATAGTACTGTGTAAATGTGAAATTAGGTAAGAAATAGAAGACTGACATTTTAAAAGAGAGCATTGGCATAAGGCAACACAGAAGTCCTTATAACCAAACCTGCCTACCATTGGAAAGTCTTCAAAGGCAAAGGGTAATTAGTTGAGAGCATTAGGAGGGAGTATCTGTATCAATTTAGGCATGTTGAAGTTTATACCATAAAGTTAATTTTAAATGCTTAAAAACGCAGCCTGGTGGCATGGTAAAGGAGGACGACAGGAATGGCTATGTATAATTTGAACTTTCTGATTGATAAGGAGTACATCTTAATGGTAATTTAGAGATCAGTCATGCTGCGTTCCTGTGGGTTCGACACTGTTTCTCACTTAACTGTTTTATATATGTGAATGTTTTGACTTTGTCATTTTGCTGAGTTTCACCAATTCCTATTTTTGGTGAACTAGTTTAAGGTCCTACATATTGTATTGTTAGAACTGGGAAGAATCAAAATCATACTAAGATGTGTACATTCTGTGGGGTCAAAACTACTTACTGCCATCTAAGATTCTGTTTTGTTTATGAAAACAGGCCTGGCGATGGTGAGAAATGAGTTGAAAATTACAGCTGGTTTATATATATAAAAATATGTAACTCAGTATGAATTAAAAGTGTATATGTATGGTTAAAAACATAAGAAAGAGATGCTTCAGTGTCAGACTTAAGCAGAATGATGCCTACGTTCATACTTATTGTTAGTTATTTAATTCATATGTGAGGCCTTACTACTAAAGGGAACAGGATGCAAAATTGAAGGAAAATATAAAATGCACTTAAAGAAAAACCACTTAATGAAAAACACTTACTGAAAACATGGAGCTACTGAAAAGTATGGTGGGTTTTGAATGTCCCTTTGAATCAGAACAGAGACTCTTTCAAGGGTTTAATATCAAAAAGTTCACCTTATTATGGGGTGCCTGTATTTCAGTGCAAAGCTTTTGGAGCCTCTAAACTGGAGGGAATGACCGCTGTGCCTTCGCTTAGCAAGAGGAACATCGTGATTGTCCTGCTTGAACAGCACAGTGCTCTCCCACCCTTTTTGCCGGCCAGTGATGTTCTTGTCTGCCCGTTTGTTCTGTTTGCCTGTTACGTCTGTCCATAGCAGCGGCACCCTCATGCTCCTCTGGGATTTGGAGTTTGTGTAGTGATAACACTGACTTGCACAGTATCTGCAGAAATCAAACTTAACTCTTTTCCAGAAATACCAACAGTCATTTGAGTCAACTTATCCCACTGTCCCTCCGGGTCTTGGTGGTGTACGCAGCAACTTTATAAAGAGTTGAAGAGAACAGCAGGCACAAACTGCATTGGGGGCTCTTTTTGTTTAGGAAGCCCTTAGACAATATTGCAGAGATTCTTTGTTATTTCTTGACTTGAAGTGATGTCATTTTTGTATTGCTGTGTGTATTTTTATTTGTCCTAATCTGTTTTCACTCTTAGGCCTGCTGCTCAGAATGTGTGTTGACTAGTCTTTTCTCTTGCTGTCCCTTTGTCTCTAATGGTCTCTAATAAACACAAAAGGCACATACCTGCCCTTCTTCCGTGCTACTGAGTGACATCCATCACAAAGAAGCCTGTGAAATGATTTTGTTGAAGAGCTGCTTGCACCATAAACACCAATTACCGGTGTACATCCATCTTTAATGCGTGCCTTTCCTTTTTTGTAGTACTTCAAATAGAATTGTGTAATCAGATTTGCAAAGGTAGCTCTTGCTATCATAATGAAGCTTGTTACCCTGCTGGGGTTCACTAACAACTACTGGAGATGCAAAAAAACTTATGGATGTAAAGTGATATCTTAAAAGATTTTTTTCATTTTTTTAGGCTACTCACGCAGAATGTTGGTCTTCTTTATGTTGGAAACTTTGACAGACCTTTTGCACAAATTAAGGTACGATTAATAAGTTGGGGGGAGGTGGCTATTTAAATGATTTCACTTCTGTATGATTTAAGTCTTGATTTAGGGAACCTCAAGTTACCAATACAGCTTCAGGAAAAGTAACGGGAAATAGTGCTACTTTGGTGATGTTTACTGTATTCTGGGTTTGCTTCTAGTTACATCTGTGTACTTAACTTGTCAAAGAAGTTTATTTTTTCCTATCATCTTTTGATTAATTTTGACTCTGGTTTAATGATCAGAAGAAAATGTTCCTTTTTTTTTTCTTCTTTTTGTCTTGTTTAGGTGACCTTGTCAGTGACATTTCAAAACAAAGCCACTTTTGGAACTCTGTAATTCTTTAAGTGATCCTTGACAGGGAAGACACTGCAGTAAAAAGCACAGATTGTTTTCCCAGTATCATTAGATTTATTATGAAAGACTCATACAATTGCTACAAAATCCTTCCTCTTTTATGACTTCTAGTTTCTTTTCCTTCAATTGAACTATAATAGTTTCATGTTTTTAATTGCCAGTTGCTAATTAGTTATTGTCGTGGCACTTGCAAACAAAAATGTTTTACCAGAATGTATGCACTGATTTTGATGAGTTTCATTGGGATTTTTCTTAGGATAAAGAGAGGGAGGCATCAGCATGTTAGTCATTAGGCTGGGATGTGGAAATGTGGTATCTGTTTTAGAATGCTGAAATGTTCCCGTGTCCCAGATGATACCTGTAGTTACTACATACTCTGCAGTCTTGGCAATGTTGTTCCCTCCATCGTGTGCACGCACTTGTGCCTCTCAATATTTTCAAATCCTTGGTTTTCTTTTACACAAAAATGAAACTTAATTTCGAAAACTCAGATGTGTGCCTTTGCCATCCCTAATTATATTACTAAAGAGCAGCATTCCCAACCATATCTAGCTAATACTTGCTTTTTCTAAGTTAAACCTTAGTACTGTTTTAAAATTACTTTAAAATAACAGATTCGTGCTTGTCATCTTCCCTGTTCCTTTTCTCCCATCTCCCCAGTTCCTACATGTATATTATTCAATTTGGCTCATGATTGAACAATTTAGATGTTTCTTGCACGAAACCTTGTGTTGCAAGAAGTTTCGTCACAAGCGATCTTGTGTATTTTTGGTGCTAACCCTTCAGGGTAGTGCTTATTTAGATGCTTTGTAAAAGCTCTCTCGCACTGTTCTCCCCTTCCAAATGAGGCCCAATTCCCACCCTCACCTGCCCCATCCGTTTCTAATAATAGGCAGCAAAACGGAGAGGTTCTGCCCCTGCCTGGGAAGAGTTTGTAAGTTCACTGGGTGGATTTGGGAGAGGTGTATGCTGCACTGATTTTCAGCTGTTTGCAATCAGTGGTGGTACTCTTCCCATCACCTCTGGCCAGGGAGAGGCCTCTCTGCTCACAGGACAACTGCAGAGCAGACACTGTGCAGGGTCAAACTGCAGGACAGAGGATCGTATCACTGGCCAATGCTTTTTAGTGGAAAACCAGGATAAATACCAAGTACGCAGCCAGTTGCCTGCGATTTGCATGCAGGGCTTTCTCTGCTGGAAGTTGTGTCTGCACTGCTCACCATTTCTCCTGACGTAAGGCCTAGGTTGAACCAAAATGAATTATTGGGCAACAGGTTTAAAAGAAATAAGATAACACCTTATCTCACAGTGATAGTATGGCTTTGTATGTTGAAAATTTAGTGGAAAATCCCTTAGGGAGAAAGGGTGAGCAGTCATTCTCTGTTCCTGACTTTATCTTCTCTTCCACATTACCCAAATCTTGCATCTTCGAAGCTACAAAAACTTAATCTATGTAATTGCTCCCTGTATCCAACCATTTAGTATCTCCAAATAACACCATTTTTGTTCTTTGTACCCTTCTGTCTTTCTACTGTTGCCTTTCTTAAGGTAGTGAATGACACAATATTCAAGATATGGACACAGTAACGTTTTCTGTTCTGTTTGCTGTTCTTACCTTATATATGGTACGATGCTTAATAAATATATGACATACATTTAATTTGAGTAGGTTAATATTAGACTTTCTGGTAATATAGCACTGGTGTAGTCTCATCCTAAATGTTGTGTTTGCCACAGAACAGGTAATTCAAAATAACTTTCAGTTACTACCTAGGAGAAACAAAGCTTATTATCCACTAAATTACTGTAGATTACATAGACATGTTTGAAAAAGCTAATTCCACAAGCTGTGCTCTGGAAAACATAACTTTTATTATTAGGCATATATATGGGCATATATTTGCACACCATTGCTTTGCTTTGTTTCTGATGCTAAAGGTAATCCTGAAGTGGTAAGCTAATTTGTCCCACAGTCATCACTTCTGTGGCTTGCATTATTAGCTGCAATGGGGAAATGGCGTACAGTTAACGAAAACAATGAGCTTTTTTTAATTGAGGCTCCTATCTGGTTGCTTGGCGGTTGTAGAAGGATGTTGGCTGCATGACAGCAGGAGGAACTGGTGTAGGGTGATCAGGTCACAACTTCATAGAGAACTTCAGCACCAAAAATAGAGAGTAATAATTCACACTGACAGTTGGTGCTGCGAAAAGAAATTTAGGTACTCTGGAGATATACAATGGTCCTTTGCAACTGTTGACACAAGTTTCTTTCATTCTTCCCCCAGCAGTTCTTCAGGTCTTTCATATGCGGCTGCTAATGATTGCACCAGTTAACCACACTTGGTCCTGGAATATATATAAGGCAGAGTCTTTGTAACCTTTTAGTTCAGGTATGCTTTTGCCTACTGTGGGATGGATTGGTCTGTCTCGTTATATAAAATACCCACTCACGTTGATTTGCAAACATCCCAAGTATTACGTATTCTATTAAGTATGGCATTTCTTGCCAAACGGGTGCATTAAGGAATGCCCCAAACCACTACACTCCTCTGTCGGTGTAGATTTATTACTCAAAGTGAAGCATTATTATACAGCAGTACTTCCAATGCATTTTAGTGCACTTTCAGTTGGATAAATAGGAATGTTACCAGGCCTTTGAAATATTCATAGTAAACATACAAACTGCCATGCTAGTACTCATAAATGCATGTTTCAATTTACGTGCATTTACAAAACTGCAAAGAAAGAAACTCCTTATCAAAGTATCCCTTCCCAAAAGTAAACGAGTTTGATTTTCCAGAACTGTGCAGGAGCTAATTGCACCAGTGTCTTTGATGATGAAGACTATATAGATGGCAAGTCTGGGAAAAGAGTTTGAAATACCGACATCTCTTCGAGGATGATTTTTCTACGTCTTTTTTCTCATATCAGTAATTCATTAATATTTATAGATATTAATATTTATAATGTTTCTGAGACATACATGAACTGGTAGGATTAACTGAAATCACCTGATCTTCTTCCTCCTGACTTGCTTTCAGTGGTATCGGTGGTAGTGCTTGATAGATGTTTGATCTCTGTGCTTCATTATACAAAAGAAATGTGAAGCGTTCACTTCTCAAGCTATTGAATGCTGTGTCTGGTAGCAGATAGATCAGAAGAAATGGAAAAAAGAGTGTTTTCCTGGCTAGAGGGATCTGCCTGGAACTTTTCTTTTCCAATAATGTGCCAGTTCAGAGATACTCCAAGATTTTGTATGTTGAACTTTTAAGTTACTGCATAGTTTTTGTGATTGCTCTTGTTCTAGGGTTATATTCCGTGAGTTTCAGTAATTTCAGTGGCTTATAAAAATGGTGGCTATTTCAGTGAGCTGCTGAGAGTACTAAATTAATTAATGATTTGAAAGTCAGATTCGCTGTGGCAGTGAATTCTGATTTTATTTCCAGGGGACTGTTCTTTAAGGTTATATTGAAGGAATTGATTTCATACAGGGTAGTTCCTCTTAATAATTTCATTTTGTTTCTAAATGAAATTATTCTAAATTATTGTTTAATCTCTAGTATCTGTTCAAAGGTGTTGTAGAACAGTTTCACCATAAATGTTTACTGTCTGTATCTTTTCCCATTGAAGTAGCTATGTTAGTAGTAGTAGTAGTTGTTACTGTCATATACTTCTGTATTCATTCAAAGAACTTTGGAGCAAATCAGCGATTTGCAGGTTTCTTTGGATCTTAAGTGGTTGTATTTAATAAATATCTCTCGGAAACTGGATGAAATGAAAAAGGTTTCTGTAAGTGACAGTCTTGATCAGCAAGATAAAGTATTGACATCAGCTGGAATTAACTGGCAAATTTTCCTACATCTATTAAATATCGTTAGTATTCTTTTACTAACAGTGAAGCTATTAAAGCAAAAGTTTTATAATTGAAATTTTGTGTTTATTAGAAGTAACTAAATCCATTGTCCCAGCATACGTAACAGTCACCTGATGGAAGGGTATGTTATGGGGTTTTTAACCTGTTTACAGTAGAAGTCGTCTTCATAACGTATATGATACATTGTTTTTAAAATAGAGATTTGATCAATGTGGATTAGAATGAAAACGTAGCTATACTATATCCAGTAATTAGAACTATAAAGAAAATGATACTGCTTAATAAATTTATTAGGATTGGAAGTTTTTGCAGTTCAGTTCCTAGTTGCTTCTGGGATTGGGGGAACTGTTCAGTACACTGTGTTCTCCCATTATTAATCAGTAATGAAGCTTCTGGCAGTCTTTATTATTGAGCTAATGACTAGTTTCATTTTGGGCTCTTAACACATTAAATTACCATTTAAATAAAGATTAATTACTGCTTTTTTATTTTTAGTATTTTAAGAGTAGTTATTAAAAAGTTTCATAATAAATACTACTTTGTTCAAAATAGAATTGTTCGATTTAATAGAATACGAGGACAACTATGGTGAAAAAGAGCATTTTGGAAATAGCGATGTGTTCTTAGTATTTTGTTTCTATGGTAGGAGCCCAGTGGAAAGATTCTGAAAGTTTTAAGTTTGCTTCTGGGGAATTTGCTGCTGTAGTTACAACAGTCTTGCTGTCAAGAGCTGGCAAGGAATCGAGCGCTCTGCTCTGACCTGCAGCTCAGTAGCCATTATCTGTGATTTTATTAAACTTGAGAACAGTACCGCTGATTGCTAAGACAGCTACACGTACTGCCTATACTCCGGGAATGCATTTTGGTTCTGAGCTATTATTTGCCCAACTGCCTCATTTTCCCTCAGCAGATACACTTTTAACTTAAAACATGATAAAGCGTAGTGGAGTTCTGCCAGAGAGAGGACTTGCAGCAGATAATCGCCCCACAATAATTTCTCTGATCATATCACATCAAAACCAGTAGACCCTCCAGGTACAAATCCATCCACCAGTACTTTGAGATCTGCGGGCAACTTAGCAGCGCCTCAGAGAATTTACTGTAATGTTCCCAAGAGCTGAAACATCTTCAACACAGCTGCTTTACCTTCGTGAACTGATGTCTGAGAACCAGGCTAGACCTCATTCATGGCTCCTTCAAGCAATATCAAACATCTGTAGATGATTACAGAAGTGATTGGCCACAATTTACCAAACAATCTTTTCCTGAAAGAAGAGGGCAAAGGCATGAATTGGTGAACTTGCTGCTTTCAAGACCTGATTTCTTAAGGTAGGATAAGGTGCTGATTTCTTGACTGAAGCTGGCATGTTGTTCTTTCCTGAGTGACTATGACTTCTACTACCAATTAGCGATCCCAAAGCTGGGTAGACTGACGGTATCTAATCACAGAGGACACAGGTATGGAGCACCTTGTTAGGGTGCAGCTCTTCAGACTTCTCCAAATTTAGGAGAATTAGTCCAACTTTCCGCATACACTCAGTTGCTGCCCTGACAGAACTCCACAACAACAGCATGGTCTGTACAGTCTTTTAGCAAAATACCTGCAAAAGTTTTCCCTCTGTTGACAGCCCGTAAGGGTGTGTTGGTGAACTCCACAACAACAGCATGGTCTGTACAGTCTTTTAGCAAAATACCTGCAAAAGTTTTCCCTCTGTGCCTGTTGACGGCCCTTAAGGCTGTGTTGGTGCCATAATTATTTGATGCTTTGCTTCCTGGACTTTCATGCATATTGACAGAGGTTTTTGCATTCAGTACCACAGCAGGAAAGGATTTCTCGTTTATCATGGTGAAGTCATAATCTGAGTTTTGTTTCTGTTGCCTATCTCCCCTTCTTATTATTTTGTGCTGTTAGTGCATTTTATATGATGCGAAAGCCATAGACTAAAACATAAGGATATCATGCCTTCAGCTTAAAGATGACAACAAATACAGCCCTAGAATCTCTGGAGCGAGACGTTCCTGAGAAAAAGAAATGCAGATTTATCTGTAGGTGTTTGATTCTGGTGGTTCACGTTGAAGACAAATGATTTCAAACTGAAAGAAACACCACTGGGTTGAACAGAGGCCTGTCAAATTAAAGAAAAATGGTGGTAACTTGCTTGGTTAGCTTAGCAAGAAGTGTCAGAGAAGGATGATTTCATCTTCGTATTAGCAGAGTTAACACGGGCGGTGAGGGGAAGAAGGGGAGAAGATTATTTTAAACTAGGAAAATAATGATAGGAGAATGAATGAGTTGTGCTGGACAGAAATAATTTTATTCTGAAAGCTGAAGAGTACTTCTGAGAGCTAGAGATCTGGATCCAACTTCCACTAGGAGCAAACACCTTTACAGCGTTGAGAAGGAGTGTGATAATTATATGATTTGATGCCTGTGAAAGAAGATAAACTCAGATAATCTGAGTCGCTACGTTTCATTAAACATAGTCACTCTAAATTAAAAACACAAACCAAGGATAAAGCTGTATAAATTCCACCTCTTCTGAAGCAAACTATATCTTTAGGATAAAGTAAACATTAATAATATATATTTATTCTTGTTAACAGTCTCCAAACAGAACTGGTGGGTGGCTGTAACGTTTTACAGAGTTTTGTGGGATGTTACAGCAGGATTTTCCTATTCTCCTGGTAGATGTGGAAGCTGCACTGGGCATCATTGGAGTTGCTAGTATTGGGCTGTTGAGAAGCTGCATAAGGAAATCCTTCTCTTCCTTTTTTTATTCTGTTTATCTTTTGTGGAAACCACCTATATTTGTGTGTCATGCAGAAGTCAACACAGGGAAACAGTTTTAGCACCAACACTTAAAAAGTGGGGCTGATTGCCAGGTAATCTTTCAAAATAAATTTGTCAATGGAGTGGGAATTTAAGCTTTGTTCCTAATGTTTATTTTTAGAAGATGACGATGTACAGTCTTCTCATGGGAAGTCATACAATGCTGAGATAATGCCTTCTGGTGCCTGAACTGTCCTTCTTTTCCACTCCTTCCTTTCTTCTGCACTGATTTCACATAAAGGACTGACTCAAATTCAACATCTTTGTTTTTATCTTCAGGGTGCTCGCATGGTCTGGGATATATGAAAAGTTAAGTTACCTGGCATAGTGTTATGGGCTGTGTTTGCCTTCCTCAGAAATGCAGGAAGGTTTTACATTAAAAAGAAAGTTAATTCTCAGCAGCGAGAGGGTTTTCAGGAGGGCAGCCTAGGACTTGAGGTGAACCTGGTGGAACCTGGAGTGGTTACACATCTCGCATTCTCCTGGCCCAAGTTCACGGTGCCTTTCTTTGACTTTGTGTCCTAAACAATAATCTAAACATATTCAAAATTCTGAATTTGTCACCGCAGTAACAAAAGCTTTGAGAAGTAAAAAAACTGCCCTAGCCACGCAGTTTATATCTTGTAAAGAAGATGAGGGAGGTGCTAGAGAGAATTTACTGAACAAACTGCAAGTTAGAGAATGTTGTAAGGTGGTAGAAAGACATCACCCACTGCTCATTCCTAAATTACGTGTTTGTTAAAGGTAGCAAATTTAGCTCAATTTTGCAAACAGGATACTTTTGAACCATTACTTTGAGAGTTAATTAGGAAAGAAAAAAGCATATGGCTTAACTCTTTATCCCTTGACTTCCTTTCATTTCTCTACATCTTGACATTCTTTGTTGCAGCTTTTCTCAAAAGCAATTGCTAACTCCTAAGGGCAAGGGGTCCTGACTGCCTGTGTGTTTGTATAGTCCCTGGAATATTAGAGCCCTCGGTCCTGCCTGGGAATGTTAGACACCAATACTATAAATGAACAGTAATATATTTTATGTGTGCGCTTATATAACAGTAAATGCCAGCATACAGTGGGCATATTTACTCTCTGTAACACATTGAGGGGGAAAAAAATTACTAAAATAAAAAAATAAAAAAAATCTAGCCTTGGAACTGGTGATGTAAACAGAAGAATAACAACTAGAAAATCTGCATGAGCATTGCAAAAACTGAAGCAGTGATTTTGTATGCTGTTACAATTGCTGCCCCTAAGAACAAAATGTTAATGAGCTATAATTTATAAATTCATTCTGTTCTGATGGATCAGTCCCCAGTTTGCTTTTTGTCGTGATTATGCCTATGAATTAAGTTAAAAAATTTGTTCTTTGTGAAGCATGTGGTGTTCCATAGAAGTTCACAGAATTAGGAAGATTACCTCTGCAGTTTTCTGTTGTTGCTGCCAATAAGATAGAATAACTGGTGCTTGGTTTTGGACTATGATTTTTTTTCGGGGGGAGGTGGCACACAGCTTTTGTTATTTCAGCTCCTAGCAGTTTTTTTTGAAAATCAATCCAAGTTTCTTCTTGCTAAGGATAGGGTAAATTAAGCCTTCTGAAAAGGTTAAAATAATAACTAATTGATTGTAGATCTTAATTTATTGGGGGTTTTTTTTAGTTTTCTATTTACTTCTGTATTAACTGTTTAAGAAAAAAAATCTTCAAATGCTTTTAATGAGCATTGTAAAAATTAACAGATTGCAGTTTTTTAGGCCTTTCATTTCCTGGGCTTTGGAATACAAATACATCCTAGCAATAGAAAATCAGTATGATAATACCTCATTTCTCAAAAAGCTTAGAAAAACAAGTGCTGACAAAGGAACCTCGTGAAGTCCAAGAGCAGCAAATGTGGAATTGTGCATCGGGGACAGAGCGAGCTGGAGCCTAAACTGGCTGCGCAGCAGCTCTGCAGAAAAGCGCCCGAGGGTCCCAGTGGCAACCCGTTGATCGCCAACTAGCCATATGCCCTTGCACTGGTAAAGGCCAACCATACCCTGGGTTGTGTTAGGTAGAGCATAGCCAGCAGGTCACGGAAAGGCCCTGTTCTCTGCTCAACCATTTGTGAGGTGCATCTGGAGTAACTGTGCGCTGCTCTGGACTCCCCGGTGCAGGAGAAGTCGCCTCGCTGGAGCCATTCCTGTGGGGGTCATGAGGAAGGGTAGAGCATGTGGCCTACGAGGAGGGGTTAAAGAAATTGGGTTTGTTTAGAAGAGAAGGGAAAATGAGAGGACTAATTGCAGTCTTCCATCACCTAAAGTGAGATTGCAGAAAAAAAAAAGAGCCAGAAACTTCTCGGGAAAGAAGAGAGAAAATTCCAGTTGGATGTTTTTTTGGTAAAAAAATTTCATGGTGAGGTTGGTTGGGTATGACAGCAGGTTGCCTGGAGAGGCTGTAAAACCTCTGTCCATGGGGATTTTCAAAGTTTAACTGTAAAAGACGCTGAGCAACCTGACTTGTCCTTGAAGTTAACCCAGCCTAGAGCAGGAGGTTGGATTGGGTGATGGCTGCATGTCCCTTCTAACCTGAATTTTTCAGGTTCTGGGACATTCTAGAGTATAAGCAGTCAGCACTGTGAAATATAACTAGTTCTAAAGGATATATAAAACTGCATCATTTATTGTATTGGGAAATTGTACAGTTGGCTGTTTCTGAGCCTCTACTGCTACTGATTGAATAGAGCTTCATTTCAGTCCATAATATTAACATACAATATACCAGTCAGTTCTTCCTCCTTATCTCTTCCTGTGGCTGCGACCATAACTTGTGTTATACGAGGCTTTCAATACTTCCATTCTCAGCATTTCATTTTTTTTTCTTGTTATATGTTTACCTTTGCAAGTGGCTGGTTTTCTTATCATATCAAAAATATGAAAATATGTTGCATCTTTTTTTCTATTAAGAGGTAGAATTGCATTACCTTGCAGAGATCCTGTAGTCCTCTTTCAAAGAACATGCTATGTTTTCTTCACTAAAATGTTTATTTAGAAGAAGAAAGGGCGTTTGGTTTTTTTCCTTTGAAGTCATTCTGCAGCTATTTTCAGGTAATGAGACAGTATGGATTTTTTTTAATGGAGTGTGTGGTATATGTTGAGAATAAAGCATCTTTGGCTTAAACAAAAAAAATCTGAGCATAACTGGAACTGAGAGAAGCTGGTGTTCTCAGGAATGTCTCTCAAACTTACGAGGTTTATAGGTTACTCAGCGCCATATAACTAATTTTAAAAGAATGATAGCAAAGAAGACAAGACATTGGAAGTGGCAGCACTGGCTAGATTGGTAACAAAGCTCAAGAGTAACAGGCTGGAAGAAGAGCAGCCGGTGGGTAGCTGTTGGACATAAACACACCGAGGAGACTTCGTCAGTGCGTGAAATGGGGTGTAACTGTTGCATGTAATGGGTATTGGTAAGGAAAACAAGTGCATAACAGCGTGCAACACAGGACACCCAAGCACAAACAAAACTTGCATGTACGCTGGGAGGACACGGTCACGCTATCTAACTTTCCTACCTTCCCTTCTCCTCCAATCCTGTCTCCGGCCCCTATTCCAGCAGCGACACTGACCTGCAGTGACTCTTAGGAAAAGCCTCCAAAATTAATCCCTAAGACCATTCATATTTTCTTCTTCCGTTCTTGCGGGTGGAGTACTTCTGTCGTAATACCTGTGAGATTAAGGCAACCAGCACTCTTTTATCACATTAGGGATGGTTCATTTGGAGTTTCCTGCTTCGTTTCATTCTCAATAAATAATGAGATTTGAAACCAGCAGTAGCTGATATATGTGCCATCAGACTTTAGTTTTCATTATTTTGTTTTATTTTTGTCTCAGCATTCCTTCTTCTTGAATTCATTTTCTTTCTTAGCTTCCTAGTAATTTTCCAAATATTTACTGTTGACCTCATGCAGATACTATTCTGAGTATAGTCATACAGAAAACTGGATTTTCAAAGTGATAAGCAGATTGTGCTTGCAGTAGCTTTCCTATGCCCAGTGGTATGAAAACATACTATGATAAATGTGACCATTAGAACATGCAGATTAGGTCTCATTAAAATAACACATTAATAGACAGATAGTTTATTTTCCATATTGAAGAGACAGGAAAACAAAAGGGTTAACCTCTGTCTCTGAACCATAAAGTTACTGCTCGCTACTAACTAAAAATTGCTGAGAAAGGTACTGGGAATGAGAGGTTTGTTTTAGCAGTAAATGAGCATAGATATTGCAGATATTTCTCATCTGCATTGCATTGAGCCCTCATACTTGTCACGGTGGAATAACTGATCAGGTCATTGTAAAACTGCCAGATTTCTCATGCTGTAGTGCAAGTTGTGTTTTGCTATTGTCCTCGTCCTCTTTGTCACATTGTTCTTTCCCAGGCTTCAGTGTTTGAGAGTGTTCTGGCTCCCGTACGTGGGTGATTTGGGGCTGGCACTATCTTTTGTTTTGCTTTCTTATGTTTTACAGAAATCATCTTGCAGAAGAGGATGATTTGTCTGTGATGATTTTAAGCTCTTGAACATGGTAATTTGTTGCTGCAGCTGTTCCCGTGTTATAACTGCATTGGCAAACCTGGTTTGGGTGTGCTTCTGCACACGGAGAGTGTAATTTCTTCTGAGTAATTGAGGATACCTTGATAACAGCAGCTGTTCATGGGGCCAGTTCCCGTGCTTGACTGAGTTGCAGGAGGAACTGTTTTTTCCTTTGATGTAGACATCCCCACACTTAGTTTCCATAAATGCAATTGCATTTGCATTTTCTTTTGACTAGAATACAGTGCGCAAAACAGTACAGCAGTGTGCTCAAGCTTCGCAGAGTTTTAGGCAATTTAGGAAACTCATTGTAGATAATTGTCTTCTCAGAGAAAGTAGTGTCCTAAATTGGTGTGTCTTTATTGTTTCTTTCAGAAATTCTTCTTTTCATGTCATATTTGTTATCATAACTGTTCTTTATTAACCTGTTCTGATTTTTGAAATCTGTTCTTCGTCTTTTCTTTCTGCATTAGACCTCTCTGCATTAGAGGCTTTTATTGGTACTGTAGGCAACTGAAATACAGAGTGTAGAATGGATAACAGTCAAAGAGAAAAAACAGATACAAAAAGTAGTTTCTAAATAAAATTATAAAAATCACACCCTATTAGAAATTTATTCGAATTGAATGAGACAACAAAACGTATTGGGGCAAAGTCTTTTAGGTCTTTTTTTGAACCATTTCTTAATTGTTGTTTTAATGTATCATGAGAACATCAGCCAACATCAGGCTTGAGGGGGGACGAGAAAGCAAATTGTTGTTGTAAACAGTTTATAGGCAGAGTGTGTCTACATTTGTTAAGCTTTTTAGAGGTGAGTTATTTTGAGTCTAAACTGAACAAATGAGGTTGAACTTGATAAACGAGCTTGAACTTGTAGTACCTTTGTGAAATGCAGATGATAATGTCTTTAAAATAAATTACTCATGAATAAATCAAGATGTTGAAGTTGCAAAGGGTGAGAGATGGTATAACAGGGAAATTCTTTGACTAGGAAATTGTTTCCGAGACCTTTCTTTATAGTATATATAAAACGCATAGCGCACATCATGAATGAGAAATGTTTTAAATGTCAGATACTGATAAGATTGGAGAAAAACAGTTGACGGCAAAAATTACTGTATTGAGAAGTACTGTGCTGGTTTAGGGCTAGTAAAAGGCAAATGCAGATTAAATTTAGATAAATGAAAAAGAATAGGCCCGCAAACAATAACACAGAAGGTGGAAGAAATATCAAATGAGATAATTATGCAGGATATCAGCTTACAAAGGAAAAGGGGTTGTGAATAATATCCTGTCTAATTATAATAACTCTAAAGGAGGATATTCACATGAACTAATTTCAGCCACCGTCTACCCCACAGGCTCCCTGTATAGACAGCAGAAAACAGTTGAATCCAAGGGTGAATCTGGGAATTTCTAAGAAAAGCGCCTGACAGTTGTCTCGCTGGGTCTTTTAAATTCCTTATTGGAGGTGCCAGTCTTTCTCTGGATTACCTACCGAAACTAGCTGCTAAATTTTAAGTACCTAAAGTAATGGTGCAAATACTCATCTTGCCTGTTTCTCTGGACTTTTCCGGTTACGAGATTAAAGGCTGGAGTAAAACCAAATTCTTATTGTACAGCTGTTTTAACTGCAAGGGAGCATTTGCAGTATGGTATTCCCCACAGACAAGCGTTGTAGCTTAAATCTCGCCTCAGCTACTGCTAATGGATTTCCAGAGATCCGTTTTTTCCACCATTTTTATCCTCAAATATAATCTGTAAAACCAGATAAGTCCTGCAAGCTTAGGCTATGTTAGACCTATGATGAGAAAGTTGGTGGCTCTTACTGAAGGTTAGCAAATAAGGAGGAAAGTGGAATTAAACTAGAATGTGCCCATGAAAGGCTGGCCTGTAGGCAAAAAGATGAGATTTTGTACTAGTAAAATTAAAAGGATGCTTATCTCTCACACAAGGAAATGATACATAGCACCTGTACAATTCAAAGAATGCCTTTGATACCTAGAAAGCAGTAATCCTAGGGGAAAATGAAGCTGTACATAGACAGTCAGGTAAGATTATTTCTTTTTGCATTCTTAATTCATGCCTCTATTTGTATGATTTACGGTGAAATAATTAAATTATTTTTAATCCAATTGAATTCACAGTTTGCATTGCAAGGGTCACATATAGCTCTGCTTGGCAGTATTCTAGAATGATGATAATATTTGTAAAATTTCACATTTGAGAGAGAAATATATACTCAAACTCAGTTGAATAATAGTGATGCAGTATCTTGTTATGTAATCGTCAACAAAACAATTATTTATTTACTTTTTGTTTGACAATAGTAAAAACACTGCAGTTTTATCTTTCTAGCATAAAGTGAGAATAAAAGTGAAGAACAACAGAGCTCAGTGGTGCTATTATATGTCAGCAAATTGAAGTTTTCTAAATGCCACTTCTGCTTCTCTCCAAAGGGGAAAAAAAAGGTTGATTGTAGAGAAAATAGCATGTTGTATCTTTGGGAAAAATAGTGTAGAAAGATTTGAAAAGAAAGGATCAGAGATGTGGCCGCATTGTTAGAACCATTGTGCAGACACTTTATTGTGTTGCTGAGAACTGTAGATATTTTCATTTGCTGGGGAGGAGACTGTAAATATGCAATATTGCTTTTTATGTTACTAACTTCACTGAGTTACTGTTTAATTGGTATACAGAAAAATTTCTGCCAGTGACTTTACAACCGAACACTATAATGAAATGTCACTGCTTTTCAGAAAAATGTTACTTTCCCTTGATTAGCTGAAGTACTAAATCCGTTTTGGTAAATGAATCTATTGATTTTAGTTTAATGTGCTGTAATAAAAAATGCTTGAGTATGTTCTTAGTTGGTAGATTCATGAGACGCCGTGCTGGATTCTGTACGGGCACTGATGTGAGATCTTTATCTGTTTTTCATGCGTGAAGCAGAGAAGTCAGCATTGGTACAGAAGGGAAGTAAAAACCTGGGTTCTGCTGGAGGACAGTTCTCTCACTTAAGCTCTGCAGAAGTCGTCCACGGGCTTTCTGTCACTGGGTCAGCCGAGACCCTGACAGTGGGAGGGAACAAGGCTACAGCAAAATAGTGCTGTAAAGCCTCTTGATCCAGCTGCTCCGTCTGGTAGGACTCCGGCTGACTTCTAGAGGTGGTTAATACCCATGCTATACCATGGTAATACCGACTGCCTTGGGGAGCTGCCCATTGCCTACATACTAATGCTTGCACCGCACAAGAAATGAATTGCCTGATTAGTGTCATATGTTGACCTACCCAGTTGTAATTTAATAGTAATACAGACAAGTGCAACCCAGCTTCTGCTTCATTTCATTACTGGGTCATGGTTAGCCACGCTTGATTGCTGACCGTTGCAGGAGCAGATTAACTGGGTGCTGTGGCATTGCTTTTATACAGACACAACCTCTGAAGAAACCTGCGTGGGATGTAAGGAAGATGCTGGTCTATAGTAGAAGCAATGTAAAGGAATATGCAAAAGCAGAATTAGACAAGAATGTTTTTGTTCTTTTACACAATAATGCAAGATACAATTACTGTATTTTCCTACATTGTTACATTCTCTTTCTACCTGTTATGCTTTGGATGCCATTAATGCATAGAAAGAGGTTTCAGAGTAACTTAACTTCAATAGAAGGAAAACAGAGGACATCTCTGAATAATTTAGAAGGATGTTTATAGATCAGCGAGTCAGAGGTTTTGGACTTAAAATATTGAAGCTAACACTAAAGCAAACAGACCTTGAATTACTTAATTATTAGCTTGTTAATATTTCATTCAGAACTTTAAGGAAAAAATCTGTAATTAGTAATTAGTGCTAGTAGTTATAGCAGGAAACTACAAACCGAGGCTTTCCGTTTCAGTTCATGGGTTTCCCCACTGTGTGCACTCTTGCCTGACAAATCAGCTCCCTTTTACCTTGGGCTTTTCAACTGCAGAATTGTGTACATAAAACTCTTTTATCTAAAGCAGACTAATGAAGTTGGTTTAACGTATAAAAATACACTTTGAGATTATCAGGCAACAGGTTACGGAGTTGCCATTGCCGTTACCTGTTTTTTCTTTCTCTTTTCTTATCTCCTTCCAGCCCTGCCTATTCTTCTAGAGAAAAGCCTTTAAGAATTTATGTTTTTCCTGGCTAGAATTGTTAGTGATGTTGGCTGGCTGTAGAATGGGTTTATGATGTTACTTGTATTGCTGTTACATCACGTGAAAGGGAAAACAAATGTTTTCAGCTGTATTGTTAGAGAAGTAATGCTGTTTCAGTCCTGGGCCTCAGGTAGGGGAGGACTGCTGCTCAAACACAGCTGTAGCGCTTGAGCAGAGCGCTCCAATTAGGCTCTGAATTCGGGAGAATTTAAGAATCGGCCCATGCAAAGGTCTTTGCAGGCCACAGCTTTATGACGAGGGGTTTTTTGGAGAGGTCATCTGGTTAGAAAACTCAAGAGACTGTTTTTTGGCTTTGCTTGTCTTGGCTCTTGCAGGCTGGGTGAAGTAATTTTGTGAAATGAGAATGAAGACTAAATATTGTTGTTTATTTTGTTATTGATCTGCTGTACAATAATGAAGTGTATGAGCAAAGCCATGAAAAGTGTGCTCATGTACAGCGAGCTTTCCCAGATTTCCTGTCTTTCAGGGCTTTGGCAGGACCAACGATCAAACCATTATCTCCTGTTGTCAGCACTCACCATTCAAAGTTGTAATCCTGTTTAGTTGATAGTAAAACAGAAACTTGGGAGAAAATCCTTACTGATTTGTCTATAAACCCTGCTGCCCAACACAGACCAAGAAGTTCTTGGCTTCCTCAGGCCACATTGGCAGAATCCATAAAATCCTCTGAAGCCAGTTGTGACCCTTCCAAGTCCATGAATATTGTCCACTCCTCTGCCTCGTGATTACTCCAGTCTGTCACCCCACCCCACATCCATTACCATGGTGCCCTGGGAAATCTGGCTTCCTAACTCTGCAGATTCATTAAAAGGAAGGAGGGGCTTGCGATGAAGGGTAGAGCAATAAGAACTCCTCTATAGCCTCATTTACCAACAAATTTTTGCCATTGATAGATTAGCTCTTGCTTACCTTTCTTTCAGAGGAGTGACCTCATCAGCTGGCAGGCACCATAAACCCATTTGCAGTGTCTGAGCCACGATTAACTTCCCTATCTAGCCCCTTCCATTCTGTAACCCCACAACGATCAAGAAGACCTGCATGCTTAGATTTTAGATTATAGGTCAGATTATACTGAACGTCTTTAATTGCTTTTGAAGAAGGAGGAAAAAAAGCTTTCCGTGATTTAAGCCTCAAAGCCAGTTAGGCTTTGAAGTTTAAGGCAGACTATTCAAGAAGGGGAGGGAGTTCAAGTCAGCTCAATGCTACAAAGGCAGTTGAGAAGTGAGTTAGGGCAGTTGACTTTCACTACAGCAGTTGCTTTGATCAAAGCTAATTTTTGAGAGTATGTGTTAAGTCAGCAGCCATTTATCTTTTTTGTTGTGATGTATTACCAGTAATGGAAAAAAAAGATTATTTTCCTTCTAATTGAAATCTTAGAAGGGTGAAAAATACAATGAAAAATCCCTAATGTGGCTTTTGCAGCTTTTTTCCCAACAAATCTTCCCTTTATTACTTGGATTTTATAGCACTGCTGAGTAGATTTTTTGTTTTGGTGATTGTTGTTGTTTGGCTCTGCTTGGCTTTGTGTTTTATATTATTGCAGTGTTTCATCAAGGCATTTATCAGCTCCCTCACTTAAGTGGTTCTGGTGGTCACCTGAAACTCATCCTGTGTCATTAGCTACAAAAGGGAAGGTTGGGTCAGCAGGGTTGTGAACGCCAGTCTCAGCAGTCAAGTGTAAGAATGCCCCCTTAAAATGGCGAGATTTTAAAAATTGTTGTATTTTGACTTTCTTTGTCATCCTGTATTTGAAAATTCAAAGTTTTTGCTTTCTTATGTAATACAAATACAAAACCTGAAGATTTTCTTTAAAAATAAGATGTTATTCTGCTGTAAGAGACTTGTGTGATTTCAAGATGTGGCAATCTTTTAAAAAATACTAACTATTACACAGACTATCTAAAAGCTATGATGAGCAAGACTGAGCTCTCCTCTCTGGCTTGACCTTTTGGTTCGTAAGAGACTTGGTTGATGACAAACCGTTCAGTCTAGTGAAGTGGATGAAGACTGTCAGAATTTTTATTTCCTACAAGTCTCGTAAACCTCTGTATGTTCTAGTATCAGATTTATGAGTAACTAGGAATTGCCTCTAAAAAGTACAAAGAAAAAAAAATTACTACTTTTTGTAAATATGTCCTAGGCAAAAGCTGAAACATATATTAAATATAGGAAATTAAAAGCAAGTTTGCCTAGTTCTGTTCTTAGTTTATGCACACATTCTCTCTGTACAATCTCAACATTTTCAAGTATTAATAGGATTTCTAGATGTTGAAAACATTTATAAATTTATAATCTTGCTCCCTACCCCCCACCTTTCTAATAATGCTTGCATAGCGTGTTTAATAATTTACATATCACTTAGATACCAGTATTTGATAACGTCAGTATGCCAGATTCAGCTTCCAATGTTATATGTTTCTTTGTTTGCCTACTATAGTGAGGAATATGAAGTAAAATTTTGATTATATCTTTCTTAATGTAGTTATTCAGTAATGTTCTGAGGCAAAGAAATTTGAACCATGGGGAGAGCAGAGCTGCTAACAAACCAGTTTGGGCTTTGTTAGGCAGTGGAATAGACATATGAATATATTACATATGATTATCATAAAATTACAGCCTGGAAATTGAACAGTCATGCTGCTGCATTTTAGACAGTACATTTATAATAAGCTGTAATAAAGTAAACATTTTTGAATGGATATAAGAAGAGGCATTACTTGTGATCACAAATGTACGTTCAGTTCATGCTTTTGAAGCTCAATTTAACAAAGCAAACAAATTTCCTTGTAGTGTTAACAGAGTTGTTCTCAGTGGTGAATTTTGATTTATGGGGAAAAAAACGTTAAGCGTATAAAACTGGATGTTTGGGATCTAAATGGAAGAAAATATGATTCATAATGGCTGTAATTTGAAGCCTGCGTGTTTTTACAAGTAAAAGTGGGTTGAAAAGACTTGGTTGCGATTACTTGCTACTTTGGATTCTAGTTTAATTTCTTTTGGTTTATTCTGGTATCATTTGGCGTTTTTCTGAAAGAGTATAAAACCACGGTTTCGAAGAACATTTCAGAAACCAGATAAGCAATGACTCGAATTCGGTTTAGGGACTGATCCTGATAACACTAGTGCTGCGGGCTAATTGATCTTATGAAGCTGCTCAGAGGTATATAACTTACAAGGATAAGTTTGTAGAGCTGGGGCCCACATGAATAGCGATCAGATACTATCTGACTCATAAAAGTGGTTTTTCCGACGACGACACAGGAAGGCTGCTGGGAAGCTGCTGATAGCCCAGCCCTGGGGAGTCTCCCTGTAACCCATCCCCAGCGGTGTGACAGCAAGTGACAGAACCCCGTGTAGCGTGTAAGAAGTACAGATAAAACGAGATTAATTTAGACTCTTACAGTAGCAATAGCTTGGCCACAAAGAAAAGATGAAAAACAGTCCTATGAGAAAGTACACTGTAAAATCTATGCGTGGTAAACACAAACATTTGTCAAGAGAGCCATCGCTACAGCGATGAAGTCCAACATGTGAACAGCAGAAAATGTCAGAAAAACTCTTCATCCTATTCTGACACAGACATCTAGATTATCTTTCATTTATTTTGAGGTATAGAAATAATGTTGCCAAAGGTTGTAAAATAGTGATAGCATTGCTTTGTCTCCAGAAGATTTGTTTGGGTTTCTACTGATAAATTATTAAAGAGATCTCAGCTGCCCTGTGTCACAGGATTTCTTGGTAGCGTGAGTGTAAGTACCTGAGGGGTAATTAAGATCGGGTTTAGAGGACCTAATGGGGGGTAAATGCTTTCCCTGTTGTGTGACCACAAACCGTCTCTCTCTGTTTCCCCATTTGCAAACCGAGAATAATAAGCCTTATGAAATTCATAATTTATGAATGAGCTAAGTGGTGTTTTCAAAGTATAGTCTTTACTATTGGTGCATAACTCTTGTCTCCTGGATCTTTGTGTCTTAGCATGCAGTGCTCTCAGCTTGGGGCTGGCTCCCCTCTGCAAAAGCAGTCTGAGTGAATAAAACACAAATGAGGGTTAAGACTGGCTTTCACAAGCTACCTCATGTCAGGTAGAAATACAGTCCTCAAAATGTATCAGGCTGTGGGTGAAATGTTTCCTCCCAGAATCATTTCTACATTATGATTACAGCTTTTTCTATCAACTTGCACCATATATCCTTGCTCTGTCTTCCCCTCGTGTACAGTTGCTTACCTTCCTGGTGGGAGGTGGCTTTTTTCCAAAACCTCTGGTGGATTCCTTGTCCTTCACTGAAAGGATTGTTTTGCTTATTTGTTTTTGCATAACCTTCTGAACACTTCTGTGGTTTGCTGTGGCATTTTACTACTCTGCTTGCATCTGCCTGTTTTCCTTTGGTACAGACACCCTCAAGTTTCAGTACTGACCCCAAGGATTATTAGTGGCACGATCATTCCTGGTGTGCCAAATCCGAGGTGGCTGTCTCTGGCCTCTGCAAAGTTTCCCCAGGCCCTTGGGGTGAAGCATTACTCATAGCTCTTCGTACAAATTCATGAGCTGTAGAGCAGGTACAGCTCTGTTTGCACCAAATACTCATCCTCTCTACAGTAAGTTCACGCTGACGCTTGCTTTGAGAGCTGCCTTACTGCTCTGTGAGTGCCTGGGGCGGTACTGCCATTCCCCCATCCCACAGAGCTGCTTCCTCTTTCATCAGCACGTGCTGAGGGTCAGAACTACATGAGCTGCTTTTTTAATACGACTTTATTTCAGAACTCATCGCAGTGGAGGTATGCCAGGTTCATGAGTCCTGAGCACAGAATTCTTCTGTTTCTCAGTTTTTACAGAAGATGTACAGAGAGATCTTTTTTCTCTAATCCGTAGAGCTGTGATGGTTAGAGTGCCTGGGCAAGGGATATCGATCTAGGAGGACAACCATTTATTACTTCGTTTCATTTAACTGTTCAGGATGTGTATGGACCCTCAGATCTCTACTTCCCATTCTTGATGATTAAAAGAAAATAGGTTTTTGGAAAGCCTTAAAGTTCCCTCAGGAGTTAGGTAGAGATGGCGAAGTCTAGCAGGAAGGTCAACTGCTGCTTGAGTACTGTAGATGCTTGAATTATAATGCCCAAAAGTGTTCAAAGAGTTTGTTGGTTTGCTGTGGCTCACCAGGTTTTCCCATTGAGTGAAATGGGAAGTATAGGAAAAGAGTATCTTAAAGAGTGTGAATCATCGAGCAAAGCGTTTGTGCACACATGGATATATTTCCACATTATGGTCTTAGCAGTTACCAGTTATCTGCTTTGTGGTAGATACCAGTGTTCCTCTGAGAGTCCCAAACAAAGCTCAGAAAAACATCGGTTTCTTACAGATAGCTCAGATGGTGTTGCAAGGTCAGGTGTACAGGAGACCTTCCAGGATACATTAAGAAATCTATTTCCAGCTGGCACTGAAAATCATTAAACTTATAATATCACTGGTAAGAGGAAGGCTTTTTATTTCTGATGTTTCTGTCAGTCAGTTGTCAGGAAAACCCCAGGACTCCAACACATTCTGTGTATCAGAAAACAGTATCCATATTTGGAATTACTGCATGTAAGAATGAGAGATTCTTTGAGAAAGTACTGTATGTTAAAAAGAAGGAATAAATCATGAACTGTGAGTGCTAGACACTGGAAGTCAAAAAAATGAAAAAAAATCCACAATTTAAAAAAGCCTCACTGTTGTGATTTTAAAGCATGATTTTTCTTTTTGGCTTTTTCCATGATTTTCTAGTGCTTGGTGTTAGCATTGCGGTTTAATTTGGCATGAACAAAAATGTTAGAATTTTTATATTTCTTAATGTTTCTTTCCAGGAGTGAGATCTCAAAGTTGGAGCATTTCCATTTCCTATGTACACAAGAAGCGGCGTAGTTACACTTAGAAAGCTTCTTTAATGTTAAATAAACATAACAACTGCATTGTGTTTACCCAAGCTGATAACCATTTGTTGGGTAATATATTACTTAAAAGGAAACACAATCAGTGTGTTTAATTTAGCAGCAGAATTGGTTACGAGTGCTCTTATTTTTCTTTTGACAAATCTATGGTTTTGATAAAATAATCTCTTGAATCATATTAAGAAATGGATGTTAAGCTACATTACAAAATCTGTTTTGGCTTGAACAAAAATGTGAAGCAGATTATTTAACTGATTAATTTTTGCCAGTTGACAGTATTAATATTTGTGGTCCTGCGTACACTAATTGTATGAACAGGTGTTTAATAACCATCTCTTAAATTTTTATAGTTCTTTGGGAATTTTTACTGTGGAAAACACGAGATACTTTATGTGACCGGGGAAAAAAGTTCTTTAAAAACATCTGAACAAGCTGTCCAAGAATTAGGAAGAAGCACTGAAGGAACAACTTGAGATCTGCGTTAGGTGCTGTGCTGTGCCCTGTCAGTGTTGGGGGCTCTAGTAACTACACAGCTGCTGACTCTCTAGGATGTTTTTAGTCAAATTGTTAGAATTTCTTGTATTCATGTCCTCATCTGTAATTGTGTGTAAGAGTGCTTTCCCAGGATAGTCCTTGCTCATACGCACATTCCTCTGGAAAACTGGGCATGCCCTAAAATCCTGCTCTTGGAAGCTTTGCTTTAGGTGTATTCTTAAAATAAACAGGAGCCCTGTTTCTCACACCTCATTTCCTCTCGATTGCCTTGGTTTGACATGAAGGTCCTTGGAGTTTGCTTCTCACCTTTAAGTCTTCAGTCTTCGAAAAGATCTCATTTTGAGTTTGGCTTATCTTTATATCTTCAGAAGCTGTTTATTTTGTTGCTGCTGCTGTATTTTTTCAGTCTCCATCCTACTCCTTCAGGAAGTCTTGACCCCTCTTTGTTTCCTCAAATTCCCATGAAATTGTTCTTTTTGTTCCCTGCCTGTTGTCATTGCTTCTCCCTGATCTTCAGATGATGCCCTTACTGCTATGGAGTCATGATACCAGTGGGTAGGTTAATTCTCTCGGTCATCTAGGACATTCCGCGTTCCTTGAGAAGTTTAGAAATAAAGTCTATAGTACTTTGCAGTTGTGGGCAGTCGCAGCATTTGAGAGTAATGCAGAAATCAGGATTTGAGATGTACTATTTTGCTAGAGAGGTTTTATTTCTTAAACTGTCATTTGTGGCTGAATGATCGCAATACCCTCAGGGCAAGGAGCTTGCAAATGTCACGGGTTTTGGACAATTCTTAGAAAAATGTGGTTTAATTTTTGCAGGATGACTGACTAGAGAAGGTATGGGCTCCAGTTCTCCTACAGTAGGAGGCTGGGAAGCAGCCAAAAGGTTTCTCCCTCATAAACACACAGCTGATCATTTATTTTGGGATGTGCTGCTTTCTTTTGTTTGTCTGCTTTGACTGTGAGAATGGATCCCAATGAAGAAAAGTTAGTTGTGATATCAGAGAGAGGAAGAATTACCTTCCAGGCCTTATGTGGCAGCTCTAAACTTTTCTCTCCTCCAGGCTTTGGAACTTGTGTTTTAAAAAAAGGGAACAAACAGTTCGTGTGCTTGAGTGTATCAAAAAGGAATGCCTTCACTGCACATGCCAACTATAAAAAGAAAAGGCAGATTCTTCTTAGAAAATAGAAGCCATTACATTTAGAATCTATCTTGCCTGTGTGTTATGGTCCCTTTTTTTTAATTCTGTATATATAAATAAAGATCTTTTTTAATTTCATAAGATTTCAGCTGCTGCTTTTGCTCATTTGTTCTTTCATGGAAGTTAACATTTTCTCCATCTACTATGATGATTGTTTCTTCTGGGAACTTAGAAATAGGGTGGTGACTAGAGATATGGAATAAGCAACAGAAACAGGTGAACTGAAGAATTATTTTCTTCCTATAAATGTTTGGTAATGGAGTGCAAAGTGCAACAAAAAGGCATTTAAAGAGAAAAAGGATTTGAAATAGAATATGTTAGGATTTTGCTTACAAACATCACTTTCTTTAAAGGGGATTATTTACTGAGCTAAAATAATTTCAGTCGCTTTGAAAAAAATATGCATGTGGAAACATAGGGCTTCTTTCAGTCAAGTCTCCATTTATCTAAACGCTTAGCTCCTTTTTTCTTTCTAGAGAACTTGAATATGGGGAAGGTAGATGTGTTTGTAAAGTTTAAGCTTGCTCATTGTAGACATGCTTTCTGAAATATTAGCTTAATTACCTTAAAATCTAAATTCTTATTGTTAATACCTCTTATGTAAAGTAGCAGCTTGCCCAGGAATTCCATTCTCCTTCAGGATTAAGGGTGATGAGACTAATGTTTGAGTGAAGTCTTCACAGAGAATATGTATGCTTCAAGTAAATGAAAGAATGACTCAACAGGTAGAACGATGGACCAGTCTGATGATCAAGTGCATTGTGGAGATACACAGAAAAGCCTTGGCCACTGGTAGTCAGCGGAGATAATGTAGGCATGGTCATGGGACTAGAGCCAACTACACTCAATGTAAATGTTTTCTCCTCTTTTTCAGCTGGATGTATTGGGTTTTTTCACACTTTGCTCTAAACTAACATAAAATGTGACTGCATATAAACACACTGTTGTGATTCATCTCAAAATGGATCCATTATTCTGCCAGGCGAGATAATTTGACGTGGGTTAGGTATTTCAGTTTTTTTAATAACTTTTGAATTTCTTTCAGAACATAGGGGACAGAAGGAGACTGGAAAATGGGTGATTTCCTAAACCTTAGCTGTCATCATTCTCAGAAAAAAGAATAAGCTTACCCTGCCAAAGTTTTTCCTAGAAAATAACCTAGATGATGATGGCAGTGGGAAGCCTTTCGCAGGAGGGAGAGGAAGATAGCAGTAATCTTCATGTAATCTGACATTCTTAAGCAACGGTCTTGTATCACATCCAGTCTGATTTGATAATGAGCTATTGCTGAAAAGGGGATGCAGCTCTTGCCCACTTTTTTCCGATTACATCTTGCAATCTAGCAGTAATGCAGAGAATTAGCTTCCAAGAGGAAACTCATCTAAATTTTGGGGGATTGATTTCTGTTGGGCAAGTGGGCTGGTTCCATGTCTGAGACGTGATCGTCTGGGCTTCTAATTCTGACTGGCTGTCTGAATTTAGGCTAGGCAATAAATATTTAATTAAAGGAGACTCCATGGAGTCCTTAGTGTGGTGGGAATTTCTGTCTTGAAATTGCTGAATGCTGGTTCAAGGCATTTTATTCTTATACATATATTATTTATACAGTATGGCAGAGGCATTGGCACTGTACCAATTGCTGCTGATGAGGATAAGCATTTTGGCTGAGAAGTGCCATCATTCCTAAGACACTTCTCCCGTTTCTGTGAAGCACTAGCTAGAAGAAGTACCTGTCAGGAAGAGAAATGATGGTGCATTGTTCAGATACTCCTACGGACTGTAATACTTAAGGGGGAGAAGGAAGGATGAACCCCATACTGCAAAGGGAGAATCGAGAAGACACTGCTCTGAGCGGCTCAGAATGAATTCCCAAAGGGAGGGAGATTCAAGACAGTTAAATTTGACAGTGCCCCTGTCCTGCTTTGAAGCTGAAATACCAGAAAGCAGCATGCAAATGATAGGTAGATATAAAGTGTGAATTACCGATGCAGGGATCGTTATGGTCTTGTTCAATCCTGTGCACAAACAATACCCCTTTAGAAGTCTACTAAGATGCAATAGTAGAAGAGTATTTTTAATGCTGAAAAGTGTGTCTTGCTCAGAGTACTTGTAGTCTTGATCAAATGCCCAGCAGTTCCTAAAACGTTCATTAATATTACAATAAGTACATTTACAAGTCTGAGGTCACCTAACAAAGTATAGGGAAGAGTCGGTACTGCATTTCTTCTTTGTACAATAATTGCTACAACTTGCAGTTGTTAAAGACTATGATCACCAGTTTTCTAATGGGAAAATTCATTTAAGTCAGTGCTTTGGCAGGTGTTCATATTCTGTGGAAAGAGACCTATTTTCCAGATTGCTAATGAATGGCCAAGCAAGTATCTAGATAGTTAATAATACTGCTTAATTGCCACAGTCGGATAAAGCTGCCATCTAATTTATTGCTATTCTGAGCATCTGAACACTAGAAGAATGAGAAACCATGAGAAAGCCGTATGAGATGGTTGGTTAGTTGAAGTCATTGCCTGCAGTTTTATACATTTCTCTCTCTAGCAGGTGATCCTTTTAGCATTTCCCTGCTTTGGCAGAAAATCAGACACATGGTCATCCCCCCTGCTGCCCCTGCTTCCACTAGGCAGCTGTTTTCAAAGTAATATACCTTCCCAAGGCACTGCACAGCCAAGAGTTTCTTCCTAGGTTTATGTATCCATAGTGCACCAGAAAAGGATGTTGTGTTTTCCTGCATACACCTAGTGGAACATAAATATGTCCACAAATGTGTGTCATTCAAACACCTGGACTGTATATAGCTTTTCAATGGAGATGGGAAGAAGTGAGGTGCTGTGCAGAGCGTGCCGCAAAGGAAAAGATTGCTGACCTGGGCAATCAGTTGATTTCATCCAAGTGATCATCAGCAGACACAAATTTCAGTTAAGGATTAAATGATTTTAGGAAAAAAGCTCTTTGCAGGTGATGGAATGGATGAAGGAGTAATGTGTGACATGGAAACCTGACTCGGACTCTGAGAGTCCTGCAGCAGGACAGGCCTCGGTCATAAGCGAGTTTAACAAAATTGTCTTACAAGTAAAATCCCAGGGCTCCCTATCCGGGAATGAACACAAGTATTCAGGGTAAATACCAAGAAAAATGTTAGGATTCTGCTTATCAAATTAAGGATAAATCCTGTACCATGCAGTAAAGGAGGACTCAGTCCATGCTCAGGACCTTTTCATGAATTATTTGCTTTTTCCGGGAATTAATGGAAAAGAGGTTCATGGGCTGTTCCGCTGTATGTGCTATTAAGCTGTCTGGAGACAGTTATGGCCTTTTTCAAATCTCTATCCCTCTGACAGTAGTAAATTCCCGTGTCGCCACTCAGGAGCAAGTAGACAACAGAGGTGAAAAATTATGCTAATGAATTGCAATAACCAGTCTCTTTATGAGAGCGCTTATGTGTAAGATCCTGAATCCAAAGTGTTATATTACCTTGTACAGCTTTTTTGTTGGTAAACTATAGCAAATGAAACGCAGCTAGCAGTTAAATACAGCTTTATAGTTCTGAAGAGGCCCTTTGGAACAAAGTGAAGTTTATGGGTAAAATTGTTAAAGCGTTAGATAAGGTTCTCAGGTTACCATGGTTACTTGAAAATTTTGCATTGTATCATGGATTAGGATGCATAGGATGAAGTAGCCAAAACAACTAGGAAGTCCAATGCGTATAAACTACATTTCCAAACCACATGGCGTTGCCAAATAGAAAGACAAATAGCTCAGGATATTGGCTGCTGACAAATCTATGAATCAATAAAGAGAGACCTGAAGGAGATTTAGAACATTTGTGGTCTGAAATCCCGCAATATTTTGGAGATACAACCTTAATTTTTAAAGATGAATTAAAAAAAAGAAAAGAAAATCCTCAGTCATGTAAAGAGTGGAATGATTTTCCATAAGCTCCTTCTGGTATTGAAATCTGACATTTGGCTTTGAGACCTTCAACAAAGAAGGTTGATGAAACACGGATAACACATTTCATGCACTTAGGCTGGCAGTAGCACTTACACTGGAAGCAGTTTATTCCCATGGAAACCTATTTGCATTTGGGCCAGAAGTGACTTTTTCCCCCTCTGTTAGAGCTGCTGATGTTTTAGCATAATATAATTGCTGTATATTGACAGCAGATTTGAAAAGTATTTTTAAAATGTTGAGTAGCTGAGCATATGTAATAATGGAGATGTAGTCTGTGCAGCTTTTCTGTGTAGGATGGAGGCATGGTGCTGAAAAATGTAGGGCAGCTTTTTATCTTCTATTATTTGTCCTTAAAAGAAAGAAAAAAAAGTGAATTAAAATGTTTATCCCACACTTTTTTTTTTTTAACCAGGTGACAAAAGAACTGAAACAGTATGACAATAAAATTATAGAGTGCAAGTTTGAGAACAACAGCTGGGTCTTCATGAGACAGAGAATAGACAAAAGCTTTCCAAATGCCTACAGCACTGCCATGGGTGAGTAGAATAAATTGCTTTAAAAGTTTTTTCAGGCTCAAATTTTAATTTTTTAACTCTGTTGTAGTTTAAGGAGGAAAGGGACTCTATGTTCTCATTTCTAGTTTGAGTCCTGGCTTCTCTAACTTGTTATAGTAATACCTCATCTTGCAAATGCTTACGTCATTTTTCACTTTTATATAGCATGAATCCTTTGGCTTCAGGGTTATTTGATGAAGTCAGTTAAACAAATGCTCTGATGCAGTATTTGACAGATAATGCAGAAGCAAGTGCCTAAGTCTTTGTAGAACTGCAAACACTTGCTCAAAGAGACTTTAAATGGCAGGGCACGCCTTTTAAGTGAGATCCAAGAAAGTTTTTATTTATAATAGCATTGCAACAGCAGTTAACTAACTAATTAACATCAGTTCCTAGCGTGGTGTTGGCTTATTGGGATGTAATGCAAACTGGCACACTCTGAGTTGAATTTGTTGAACAAAAAATCCATTATAATTTCACCTCTATTTAAAATGCCAAAACCATTCTTTGGCAGATGGTCTAGAAAATTAATAGGAGAAAATGTCATCTTAGGTTTCTACCATAGTCGTACAAACAATGAAGAGGGAAATAAATGAAAGGTGGGGATATATCCCTGCAGAATTGTGAGACTTTTATGTTCTTCTACCAAAAAACATTTTGCCAAGTATTGTAAGTTAAATGATGTTGTTTACTTTCAGGTGAAATAGAAGAGTTTCAATAGAAGTGTGCAAGTCTGAATAACAGTAGTCATGTTGATACTGACTTTTGTTAAGTGCCAAAGTGAAGTTTAATCATATTTAAGACCATGCTATTTACTAGGGCATAGACAGATGATGCAGGATTTTCTCTGAACCATTCTACTTGTATTTCTGCCTAAGCAGTGAGTAGATTTTCTTGAATAAACTGGTCACTTTGCCAGGAGATAAAAAATCTGTTGGTGCCTTAGGGAACCAGCACAGATCATAGCTGAAATACTTGCTGAGCGAATGGGCCACAAAAGTCATACAAGTGCAACGACATCTCTCTGTCACCATGACCTAAATTTCTCTTCTCTTTTTCATCTTATTGTTTCAACAGTTAGTTTTCCTTGGAGTTTTCTCTCCTTTGAGGAGTAGCGTATTCTTCTTTCCTTCATTCTTAAGAGCACACGTAGCTACCCTTTTTCTCTTCTCATCTGCTGCGTTTGTAGAACAGTTATGTTATTCCTGACTTTTTTTTTCCATCAAAACATAATGAACTTCCTAAAAATAAAAATTAAAATTAAATGGTACAGGAAGAACTGTTTTGTAAGAAATACTTCCATTTTTTGGTGGGAATTTTCAGAACAGGAAGTTTTCTTTTGGCTTTACATTTTCACTTTTGGCCATTTTTCAAAATTTCCAAAAGTTGTGTTTTCTCTTTTGAGACTTCCGCTGTCCCCTTCTCTAGATCCTTTCTCCTCTATTTGCTTTCTCTTGATGAGAAATACTATTTATTTTTCCCCATGGTTGAAATAGCAACAAAATAAGTACCTGTCTCCATCGTGCTTTTGGACTTTGATACCTTTCAAATTGAAAAGAGAAGGGTTTTTTGAGTGATTAAGCTAGGACAGCCCTTAAACTTGATACAGAGTTATACCAGCTGCCTTGTGGCACAAATTCTATTCCTAAACTACTGGTAATCGTAATGCTTTCCAACTGCTACAGTTGCATACAGTACAGCTTTTAAAGCACTTTTTCACCAAAATAAATGAGATAATAAAAAAATCATGCTAGGAAGGTGTTTTATTAATTTTAAAGTAATGCTTTCAATAGCTCTGGAATTCTGCAGGAAAGAAAGGAGTGTTTTTAAGAGTCATTGTTATTTGTAACAATGCTATATTGCAAGTACGTTTTAAGGAGTCTTAATGTTGTTTGGTACTCTAGGGGATCAAGAGGTTGTTTTGCATGGAAATTGCATCCATACTGTGACCAGTCCTTATATGCTATAAATTATCCTTTAATAATTTTGCACTTTCTTCCAAGGTAGTCATAGGATTCCTATTCAATTTCTTGCTCTTTATTTTTTCCCTGCTCCCTAAGTCTCTCGGGAGGATTAATTAGAGGAATATAAAGTTACACAGGAAACGTATTAAAAACATTTCATTTGTTTTAAGAGAAGTAAGCCTTTTTATTTGTTCCATAGAATCCCGTGGGCCATTATTTACAAACTATGACCTGGGGAGTCATGTTAAGTAATCCAGGTGTGCTTGTACGTGCATGCCTTGGCCACCACGCAGCACTATGGCCTTTCCTCCATCATACACTCTGGTGTGCTAGACATGTACCTTGTGGGGTGTCAACTCTCTCTGCCACATGAAGGTATATGGGTTAAAAAAAAAAAAAGTACTGTGCATTGTGGGTTTATGGTGTGTGTAGTACTTGCTGGTAAAAAAAAAAAGTGACCTTAATTCCTTAATTCAGAGGTTTTCAATATTAGGCCAGTCTTGTTTCTAGCTGTTTGGATTTGGTGAGTGTTTTAAAGCCATGTCTCACAAGGCCTTCATTGCTGTTGCTTGCCTCAGTAGGATGTCAGTTTTGGGCGCTTTTATAGTTGCCCCATGAAGCCTACACGCACATGCCTTTTGTTGGGTTTGAAAACAGAGATTCCCACGAGGTAGGGGCCCACTACACTGCTTTGCTCTCTGGGGGGCAAAGCAGAGACACTTGACTCCTGAAACAACCGTCTTGCAAAAGTCCGCGTTTAAGGCTGAATACTTGAGCCAAGTTATGTTATTTATTTTGCAAAGAGGGGATGAAATTATGGAAGTGCCAACTACAACAAATCGGTTTAGTAACTTGAGAATATGTTCTTTGTTCCCAGCCGTATGCAACAGCATCCAAAATCCAGTCACGAAGGAGATGCTGTTTGAGTTCATTGACAGATGTGCAGCAGCCTCTCAAGGACAGGCGCGGAAACACCACCTCGATCCCGACACTGAACTCATGCCACCCCCACCGCCCAAAAGGCCGCGTACCATAACATAAGGCCTCGGTCTCAGCGGACAACGTCTTTACAGTTCTGCAGAAGGTGAAACGCACGTGTGAAGGCTGGAAAAAAGAAATCTGACTCGCTGTAAATACTTGGGTGTGGTTTTTCGAGTTTGTGGTTGTGTTTTTTGTTTCGTTTTGGTTTTTTGTTTTTTTTTCAAATTCCACATACGAATGGACATTGTTTTGTAACTGATAAATTCAACTTTACCTTATGGTATTTGAAGGTGAAATTTCCAAAGGTTTAGACAAGAACAGTACAATGAAGTCAATGGAAAGCTGCCTTGTTTATATGTGGATCTCTTTTCACCTTTATTTATAATGTCAGCTACCTGGAACTGAGAAAACATTGGGATGCCGTACTTTTTAGAGGTTGTGTTTAAAAAAAGCAGAAGTGTTTTTTTTTTATTGTTGTTGTTCAACTGGTTGCAATTTGTCACCCATAGTATAACTGACCGTAGTTTCCCTGCATTTCTGAGACTTGTGTTTAACAGCAAACAGCAATGTTGTTTGTGGTCTATGTTCGTTAAAAACTAAGCCGCCTTAGATTTCACTAATTTCAAAATTAGCTGGGTTTTTGTTGTTGAAAGACTAAAAAAGCAAATCCTTTTTGTAAATAGCATCCCTTTGAAAGGAAACGTGCTGGGTGTTTGGTTTTTTTCCCCCTGTTTGAACCTAACGCACCAAATGTATAGTGGGCTGATTTTAGCTTTGCCTTTTTAAGTTTATCTGTAGATAAGGAATACACCAAATTCTTAGTATTAAGGTCTCTGTTAAGAGACTGTTTCTAGTACAGGGCTTAGTTCTCCACAGTGATACCATTGTAAATATGACTACAAAGTACACATCACTGTGCTAGGCAAGAGTAATAAGCAGCGCTAGTCATGATGTCTTAGATCCAGGCACAAAATGGCAAAAGAAATGCCAGACAACTCCTGTGTAAAAGAGAAGGTAGTTTCAGTGGAAGAGAGCCACATCAGACGGAAAATCTCCTCGTTTAGGTAATTGCAGGGCAAAAAGAAGCCATTTAGCGGGGTGGATGAGTGTCCAGGGAACAGGACGCCCATTTTCGAAGGGGGTTTGGCTGTCCTACAGCACCGTGCTCATCCGCTGGCTGACTTTCTGTCGCACCACGTGAAGAAGCGCGTGAATGCCCTGATGGCTCTTGTTGCAGCGTGCTGGCGGATGTTCGTGATATTAGTTTTGAGAAGCTGCGTTCTGGTTGTTGGAGGGAGGAGTTGTGCTGAACTGGGATTAATTGGAAACCAAATGCAGATTTTAAAGTTTACTGTACATTTATCAAGCAGGGATCGAATTGGCTCTTTCTATAGTTTATTTAGTGTGTGTGTGTGATCCATTCATTCAACTGTCTGATTAGTGAAGCTTATTAATTTGTTACAACTAAAATGCATTTCTGTTTAAATGAGTTTCAATGTTTGTAAGCAAAATTAACTCCTGCATTTTTTTTTTTTTTTTCTATATGGAAACTTTAGGACTACGCTTTGTGGTGGCTTCCTATAGTTGTTTCAACCTGTTGTGTAAATGCACATGGCGTCATTTAGATGGCATTCCTAGCGTCTCTTTCTGGGATATTCTGTATGTGTTTTGGAGAACTGAAGGAGTTATATAAGTTACTTTTTATACTATGGTAAAACTTGAGGGGAAAAAAATGCGTTCATCGAAGTTGTTTTTTTCAACTGTACATAGTTTCTGCATATTATCTATTGAAAAGATATAATATCACCTATGCAAGGTTGCAAAATTATCTCCTAAGAAGAGCCTTATGAATTTGATGTGAAAACCTATGCAGCCTCTGTGCATCTTGCATTGAAACACACAGTTAATTATTTCTTCACTCAGTATAAATGATTTCCCCCGGATTATACTTGTCATTGAGATTGTCATAACATGTACTTTGTGACTGATCTTCATGGTTCTACGGCAGTCGCAATGTGTGCGATGATTACAGCCTTCTCCATGAGGTCAGGACATTTCATTCTTGTAAGGATGTGCCCAGGTTATTTCTGTCTTTCTCCTTCCCAGCCCTTGCATCTTATATTTCAGCGAGACCTATCTTCTGGTTTACCTTTTACTTCAGAGCTGCAGCACCGCAGGCTGTCTTCCACGTGCATTCCACCAAGTCCATGAATGCGTTGTGGCCCTCGTATTTTGGCAGTGTCTTTTTTTTCCACTCTCAGCTTGAAATGGATATTTTGAAAGAGTAATGACTCTGAGAAGATTTAGAGCTCCACGTTCACGTTTGATTGTCGAACTCTTCTTGCACTATGACCTGTAGCTTTTTAGAGAGGTCAATCGCCTTTGCTTTTCTGGAAAAGGAGGCTACTGGGGAAGGGTTGAATGAAGAACCTGATGAAAACAATTGAAATTTCACTTGGACCGGATGGGTTTAATGCTGTGAGAAATGCAAACATCCTTTCTCTGCTACTAGATATTCAAGAGAATGAAGCTAAGAAGCAAAGAAGAGTCTGTGCCAGGAAAATAATGGTGATTAAAAAAAAAAAACCAAACTAACTTGTCTATTCTTTGGTGTACAGCATGAATTCATCCACTGTTTTGTCATTTGTTAAATATATAATTAAAATTTGGTTTCAGTGGAGTTTCCAGAAAATGTAAGTACATTCCTCTACAAACTGTGTATTAAGTATTTTAATAAAGTCAATGGTTTAAAATACTCTTCCTAAGGCTATGTTTACTTGTGATGCCTGTGCTTTCCTGGTAGTAGTGCAAGCACAAGGCTGCTGTGGTGTTTTCTTGCCTGGGGGCCGCTGCACGTTCCAAGCTTCACAAACCCTACAGGGTTTAGATTTCCCCCTCTATCCCTTTGTTTCCAGTGTCAAATTTCTACAATCTGTGCTTACGGCATAGCTCCTTAAGCTTGCATTCCTCTCTTACAGCTACCTACCTGCTTTTCAGGTTGTCATGCCGTCAGATGTGAGACTTGAGAGAACCCCGTGCCCCACGCTGGCCCTCGGCCCACGTTCCCCGAGGGCAGTGCTCCGCTCCCCGCCATGCGGTACCAGCCTTGGTGACTGACGGGCAGGGCAGCGTTGCCCTGTAAGCCCCGCTTGCGCAGGGAAATCCAAGCAGCGTCAACCAGCTGTGACGGTATTCATCACACGAGCGAGGCGCCTTTTTCCTCTTCCCTCCCTCATGACCCCCTCTCCCTCTTTCATGTACAAACAAAGGTAAGTCATACTCTTTGCGCTGACATCTGGATCAATTAGTTAATGTTTGCGGTGGGAATATAGGTTAGCGCTCTTTCTGCTTCCCTGGTGAGAGCCTGCCAAGCTTCCCAACAAGCCGAAATCTCTTTCAGCTGCAGAGATCTGTAGGGCTGAGGCTGGAGGTTGATTGAGACATTTACAAAACAGTTTTTGCTCAGTCTAGGCTTATTTTAATCCAGTTTATTTCAATCCATAGTCAGCAGCAGGGGGGTACCTGAGCACATTGTAACCAGCACTAGTATGAGAACCTTCCAGTGACGGTGGTGCATCCAGAAGTGTGAAAATGTGGAAGATGCTCAGTGAACTTGATGAGGGAATAATAATTGTTTTTTCCAGTGTTGCAAAAAAAAACCCCAAATAAAAATCTAAGTGCAATGCATTTCCACTTCTCTTAGAAAACACTGGATGTAAAAATAATAAACATTTTTAATAACATCACATTATAGTCAAATCAACTCCCATGATAGGAATTTATTTAATCAGAAGTACTGTTCATATCCCCTTTCTCCCTCCTCCTCCTCCTCCTCCTTCAGTATTTTTGTGACTATTTGACTAGCAGAAAGCACACAAATTGGGTTCAGGAGTGTTCATCTATGATACTTTGAGAAAATGATTTTTTTATTAACTCCTCTACTCAGAACTTCCTGTAATGTGAGGAGGCGATAAGGTTATCGTATTGAATAGGTCTGTATAAATGCCAAGTACGTAACATTGGAGGAACAGTATTTTGTTATTATCAAAACATACTTCAGAGAGTTTCTGAACTAATTTGATCATCAAGGGATGGGAAACTTTAATCCAAAGGGTAAAAAATTTTATTCAAAAAGGTAGGATGGTTCAACAGACAAAACTTGAAGACGACTACAGCTTTCCACAGGCAGACTGCCATGGGTGTGGGAGGGGATGCCGAGTGTTTCCATGGCCCGCAGATCATCAGTGCGTTACAGTGAGAGCAACTGCAGACCAGTGAGAGTACAGAGGATGCCATACAGATGCTACAAGTTCGGTCTTTTGGAACAAAGGGCATGAAAAGCAGCCAGAAGTGGTGGCATCTCGTGTGCCACAGGGGAAGGGAAGAGGTAAAACGATAGTGAGGTGGGTCCTGGAACGGGGAACTCCAGTGGAAAGTTCAGAGGAGAGCAGGCGTCAGTGCCGCCAAGAAAAGAGATGGCTTTTGGCATGGAAAAAGACGATGGTGACTGAAGGAGGCAGAACAAGTGAAGGCAGCAAGGGCTGGCATGAGAAGTGAGGACCTGCCCTTCAGCCAGAAGACTCAGATGGGCTGCCTCTCAAGAGGGCTGTAGCGATGAGTTAGGACCAAGAGCCAAAGTGTATGGGATGAGGTCCTAAAAGAGCAGAGTAGCAGGTAAGCCGTTTCTCTTTTCCTAGCAGTTATGCTATTCCTGAGCTCTGAAAGCTCTGGGGTACGATGACACACTCAGCAACGTGGATGCTCCCAGATCAGTGGGAGCAGTGTGTATGTGAGACACGTCCCTGCAGCGCAGCGCAGAGGCACAGGGACACTTCCCAGCCCTTTTTAGGTAAAGCAATGCTGTATAAACCTGTGTGCAGTGCTGGAGTGCCAAGAGAGCTCCTGGTCACGGATTTTACTGTTGCAGCAGCCAGGTATGCTCTTGGCCTTCTGACCACCTTCCCTGTCAGCAAGCTGCATGGGTAGGGCAAATCGGGCTTCGAACAGGGTGCCACGTGGGGCCAGGGCATTGCATGCTCCACTTTCCTCTTGCTTCATATCCTGCCAATAGAAATACACGTACACCCGTGTACGTGTTAATTTAAGCTGAAGGACTGAGCAGACTTCAGGACTGGAGAAGTAAAAGAAGAAATTCCAGGCAGCTGCCTCTGCCACACACTGTTCTGATGAACTCCGGAGTACCAAGCCCCAGAAACAGGCCACGAATGCGGCTATGCAATATTTCTGTTCAAGTGGACCATGAGGGAAGCAAGTCTGCTGAGAGTCCTGGCAGTATGGGGACGAGGGGACGCATTCGGAGTGGCACAGCAGGCGTGGAAGACCAGAAGCATGTCTCTCTCCAGGGTAAACAAAACCTCTGACTTGTAATGAGGTAAGATAAGAATAGAAACACAATGTTAGTCTGAATTCCCCCTGTCAGTTTGCTTGGCAATCAGTGCTATTTCATTGTGTATTTTAGTACTTATAATCTTTTCCTTTGCTTCAGTTTATAGACAATCTTATGCAAGATCTTTTTAATGAAGAATTTGACAATATGGAGCTTTGAGACTCATAAAATGACTGCTCGGAAAGCCTTAGGGAGCAAAAATGTCCCTTTTCTCCATCAGGCAGTGAAAAACTCACATCTCTGAAAGGTTTTCTGGTCTTTAAAGCAGTGGGCTCCAGGAATAATACACTTTCTCCCGCCATGACAGTTTCTTCTTTTAAAAGAAAAGATTCAGTATGTTACTGTTGGGCTGAGAAATCAATTGTATGAAATCAATGATAATTCTGCTGCCAGGTAATACTTACCCATGTGAGTGACTGACCCGCTGGTATTCTGCAAAAATAATCTGTGGCAGGCAAATGCTGAAGTTCGAAGCAGTCATGTTTGGCTTTGTGCTTTTCACCATTTGCTGCTTGCATCAAAGCTGTGTGTTTTATCCCTGAAACTAAGAGGAACCTGTGCCGGCCAGTTGGACTAGCAGCCGGCCATTCACTTTCTCTTACAAACATCAAGCAGAAAAACACAACCTCCTTTGGTTCTGGTATTTTAGGTAAGTCATTTCTTAAAACTGCACGTAGTTAGATGGGGATGGTGATGTCCAGTTGCTGAGCCTGGCGCACCCGTTAGAAGTGGTGCTGGACCCTCCCTCTGCGTGGGGCGAGAGGCACAACGAGAGGAGCATGGCTCTTGAGGGAAAAGGCTGGTGTTGTACCCTCCTTTCCTCAAATACCTGAAACGAGCCTTTTGGCATCTTTATCCAGCCCAATCCCCTCCAGTGTTAGTAGCAGAAAAAGTAAAAGATGGCTTGAAACTGTTATCGACCCTCCCTTCTCGTGGCTAGTCTTTGTACCGCTGGCTCTGCAGGAAAGGCCTTGCTCTGTGTTCCCTCAGTCCCTGGCCGATGGCGGAGGCAGGCACGGCTACCCCTGCCCACTGTAGCTGCAGGTGGGCAGGCTCACCACCTCCCTTTTCCCAAGAGCCTTCCAGTTTAACCACCATTAATCGTACTGGGGATGACAATGAACTCAGGGCAGTGCAGGGGCTGGAGAGCCTGGATACGGCCTTTTCCCCCTAAGCCTGAGCGCTGTCTCCTCCCTGAGCTCGGCCATTTCCAGCGTGGCCGTACCCGAGCGTTGCCCCATGGATGTGAGCTGAGATGTTCAGATACTGGTGGGCTTGTGTGTGTTTCCCCACTGCAGAGCTTCTGACCACACAGCTTGGTAATGCTCTTCGCTCCGCCAGAGCAGGGCTCAAGGCTTTACAGAAGAAAGGCATAGGCGCTGAAGGGGATGCTTTGGTCTGGCAGGGTGGTAAAGCACCCCTTTTTATTTCCCCTGAGGGCACCACTTTGTCAGCAGGGAAGGCGGGTTGATCCCAGGGCAGCACTGGAGGCTGTTCAGCTCCGGTGAGAGGCAAAGTGACGGAGCCATCCTGACCAGTGGAAATGGGCCAACAGTCCATCAGTAACAAACGTGCCAGCACACGGGTCTGAAGCAAAAGGAGGCCACTATTAGCTATAGCTTTGTAGTTATTAACTCCTGTAACTCTTACATCTCTCCAATTTACAGGAGCCACAAAACCCTTGACACAGAGTAGATGCACAAGTACTAAAGCCCTTTTGTATTTGTGTGTAATAACTTGCCCTTCCAGAGGCTGGCTGTGCCACTGAGGCTTCCTGATGCTTTACAGAAAATTACAGACAGACACATTAAGGCTTGGCCATCCTGGCCGAGCACTGCGGAGGAACGGGGAGTAATGATGAGGCTTGCAGAAATGGAATGAGAACAGCAGCCTGCAACACTGGGACTCCTCGTTGTATTGACGGAGAAAAGAGTTTAGCCTGTATGCCTGTGTCTCTGCTGAGGACTGTGCGGCAGATATCAAAGCCTGGAATGCTTGCTAATGATAGCTTCAAGGAGGAGAAATGAACAGCTCTCGCTAAGTATAAAATGCAAGATTTACTGCATTACGTAGCAGCTCCCGTTAAATCGGTAGGTAAAATATTTTCTGAGTTCATGGAGATTTGACAAAAATACCCATTCCCTAAAGCCAGTTGTGAGCGCAGAACATTTCTGCTTTCACACACAGTTTTGGGAGGGAAAACAGAACAATTCCTGTACAGGCAGCCGGGTGATGAAAACTGACAGAGCATTGCTTGCGTGGAGAGAGTTTAAATGATGCACAAGGGACTGGTTAGTGTGTGATATGCAAATGCAAATCTATCCATGAGGCATTACAACTACAAAATGTCTCACAATTATGCTCATTTCTCGAAAAGTCATTTCGTACTGTGGATTCCTCCCCCTCAAAGCAGCAGGGCTTTGTTCCCCGAGTGAACTGGTGTTAGTCCTTTACCCCCTCTCTGGTGCATTAACTGTTTTGCTAAAGCCAATGGACTGACAGCTGAAGTGATTGTCACCTCTTGCGATGTGCCTTAGAATCATAGAGTCATTTAGGTTGGAAAGGACCTTTAAGATCATCAAGTCCAACCATTAGCCTAGAACAGCCAAGTCCACCATTAAACCATGTCCCTAAGCACCACGTCTGCACGTCTTTTAAACACCTCCAGGGATGGGGACTCCACCACTTCCCTGGGCAGCCTCTTCCAGTGCCTGACAACCCTTTTAGTGAAGAAATTCTTCCTAATATCCAATCTAAACCTCCCCTGGCGCAACTTGAGGCCGTTTCCTCTGGTCCTATCACTTGTTACTTGGGAGAGGAGACCGACCCCCACCTGGCTACCCCCTCCTTTCAGGTCGTTCTAGAGAGCGATCAGGTCTCCCCTCAGCCTCCTCTTCTCCAGACCAAACCCCCCCAGCTCCCTCAGCTGCTCCCCATCAGACTTGTGCTCCAGGCCCTTCACCACCTTCGTTGCCCTTCTCTGGACTCGCTCCAGCACCTCAAGGTCTTTCTTGTCGTGAGGTGCCCAGAACTGAACACAGCACTCGAGGTGCGGCCTCACCAGTGCCGAGTACAGGGGGACGATCACTGCCCTGGCCCTGCTGACCATGCCGTGCCTGATGCCTTGGTTGTGCATTTCCCAGTCTGCAGAGTGGAAGTGGGCAGATTCAGCATAATGGAGCATCACAGTGAAAAGCTTGCCTGCCTTTTACTCAGCTTAGATTCGCACCATTGTTTTGAGCATAGCTGCTTTCTGGAGAGGTTAGAAGTCCCATGGGTTTTGCTTGCCTTTACAGAAGATAACTGGTTCCAGGTCGTTCCGTAACCCCAAGAAAGTGAATGTTTTCAACCCATTTATAGCAATGGACATGTTTATGGCCAGTCTATCAAACCTGAAAGTACTGGTCGATGTGCAAATGCAGGATGTTTGTCATGCCTGCCAACTGCTTGCAGGAGGACATTGCAAGGGAGACATGGCTGGTAAGTCCTGTGGACCTCCAGCCGGGGACACACCATGACATGGGGCAAAGCTCAGAATGAAGTGAGTGCTGTGGCAATGGGATGGCAGAGCCATGCAGCTAAACAACTCTTTCCAGCTTCCTTTACTTGAAAAGAACTAGCAACTTAACTTGCAAAATTGCCTAACATGTGGTCATGGAATGGTCTTCCTCGCAAAACCCAGGTCCTCTGTGCTGCAAAAAGCATGTGAGGACTGTTTGCTAACAATGCTGGCCAGGTAGTCTGTGGGGTAAATGATGGTTGGTAATGGCAATGCAATGTCAAGATTATCCACAAACGCCGTCTGCTCTTCAGCAGCAACAGTCAACTGCCTCATAGCAGGTACAATCCAGAAAACCTTTTCTGCGCTTTTCGTAAATTGTATTTTTTCAGCTTTGGCAGATGTGCCTTGAAAATGGCTTGCAGTACTCCGTGTAAATTACTTCAGTGCAGACACTAGAAGTGTTAAGACTCTCGTTTTCAAGTTCCTGGACAGATTCTAAGTGACAATGGAACTCAATTCACATCCAAAGGGTGCCTGTTGTTCGTTAAAAGAAATAGTATTGGACATGGCACATCATCTCCCAGCTACCCAGCTGCAAGTAGTTTAGTGGAAAGATTCATTCTGACATTCAGGCAAGTGATCAGTGCTACGACCCCGGCTAAAGGTGGCTTACAACACAAGATTGCACGTATTCTATTAGGCTATGGGATGCCAGCCAAGCCGTTTTGAACTAGACACCAGCAATTTTGTTTAACAGATATAATGGCAGGTTTTGTTCGGACTTACTCAGAAGAAAATGAACTCCATGAAACTCAGATGATCATGTTGACATCAAGTTACAGCACAGCAAAACTGTTAGTAAGGAACAACCAAGAAAACTTTCAAAAAACTGAAGTGTGCATGTCACAGACTAGCCTTCTCTTATCTAACAGAAGTGATCCTCACAAAACAACAGGGAAGAGGGGGATATCCATTTTGTATTTTGTTTGTTTGTTTGTTTGTTTGTTTTTTGAGCAGGATGTCATGCATCAGTCGTGCCAACTGAAACACCAAAGCTAGACTTGGACCACAGCTTGTCCCACCACTACTGCGGTGGCAAGCGACGCTAGCCCAAGGACTCGAGAAGGCAGGCGGCAGCGGGTGCGTAGGCTTCCCCAGTGCGGTTCAGGCGGCAGAGAGATGCACATACCTAAGCCCTAGCCTTGTGCTCTTCTGGATGGCAATGTGGAGTTTTTGTTTGGTCCTTTACAGAGAAGCACATTCAGTGTGCTGGTGTTGAGTAAGGCTCAGAAGGACTGGGGACCAGCTGAAGTGTAGTCAGATAATGGCTTTTGATACCTGCTTTTCAGGAGAAATTTTAACTAGTTACATGGAACAAACATCCATCTGAAAGAGCACTCAGTGACCCCTGACATTCACATTTTGTACCAAAGTGAAGGCATTTCTGCTGCAGTGTGAGAGGAAAAACAACTCACTACGGTCTTGTTTGTGTTACTGGTCGTGTTGGTGACTCAGCGAACTGTTTGTGCACAGGTGATAATAACCCCCCTAATGCTGTTGAAAGATTCCAGGATATTTTCAGAGTCACAGAATAGCTGAGGTTTGAAGAGACCTCTAGAGATTGTCTAGTCCAACCCCTTTTGAGGGTTGCATTTGTCATTTTTTAATTGCATATTAAAAATAAAAAAATGGCAGAAGAGGAACGTTAAAGAGTTCTGTTCCTCGTTAAAACAGGACAGCTCATGTATATACAGTATGTTCAGTGACAGCCATTAACCAGTCAACAAATCATCATCCACAATGCCACAATTACTTTCTAACGTAAATGAACGGCTGTTGTGCAGGGTCAGGGACAACAGCACATACAGCAGCACATGTCGTGTGTACACGTACAGCACATACAGATTAAACCTGACAGCATCTGTACAAGCTCATTGTGAATGTCCCTCACAGCTCAAAGTACTCCAAGCCTATGATCTTTCAGAGATTTTTTAATTGGTGTCACAAATGTGTTCATTGGCAGTAATACCTAAAATAAAATTCTGTGCTCCTGGAGTACCCCCCCATCCTGGGGTCACAAAGGTACTCACAGCCGCTGGCATTGGATTATGCTCCCATGAGATAGTTCTTGTCCTGTTTCGCAACTGGGGATAAAAGGCCAGGGGAGTTACTCTATATGTGATGCCATGCCCATGGCAAAACCTATAGCTCCTCTCTGCTGAGCAGTCCTCCTGTGACATAGTACAAGGTTACCCTCCATGACAGTCCAAAATCTTCTCCTGCATTTTCCCAGGGGCACAAGGACTGAAGGACACACAAATGCATAGAGCCTGGAGCAATTAGAAGATGATTTTACTAAAAAAAATCTTAATTCTCAGCCTTATATTTAAAAGACTGTAATTTCCCAAATAGGAACCCAGCCTCATTTCTTCCTATCTGTGATGCCTAGGTCATTCCCATGTCTGACTTTCCCTAAATATGAATTCAAAGCTTCTGGTGGCTCACAAAGACTGCCTGTTTCTGTTTTGCTCAGTATTGAGGAAAATTCAGTTGCTCCAGATATAACAAACTATCCAAAATCAAAACACAGCGAGGTGAAGGTGAGACCTTCTGTTGCCATGTTTTGGCCTAGGGCTTTGATGACCTGAAGTAAGGAAGGCTGTCACAAACAAGGTGACTGTGAAGGGTCCTGTTGAAAGGAAGATGGTTCAACTAAGTTCTAGGTGTGATATATTCCAAGCAGGATTAGAGGGACCTCACGGCCATCCAGTTGAGCTGGTCTAGCTTTGCTTGGTTCCTCCTCTACTCCTCTGGATGAACAGGAATTCAGCTTCATGACATCCACGTGATTGGATATGAGGGCTAGTGTTTTCTACTGCTGTAACTTTCTCAGCACATAGATCTTTGTTCCAAAACACTGGCAGGTAGATAGAGTGATGTATAAACTGAGATCCAGGGAATAAGTCTTCATGCTAGAACTCGGAGGACTGCAGACCAACTTACCTGAATAAATGTTTGCCAGTACCACTGTTAATTCCCTAAACTTGCTGAAAATGAAAGAATATCAGCCCCGGCAAAATGTGATTGAAGTTAACCGCTTTGATGTTTCTTAAACAAATCTTTGGGTAATTTCTCAACCACATCTGTGCATACTGCATAATTTAATATTTTTGATAACTTTACTGAGTTGCAAATTTCTGTGATACTTGGGTTATAAATTTCACTGGCATGGTTTTGTCACTCTTTAAAAACAGAGCATAATGAAACTGCCTTTCCACATATTCTATGTGTCTGGTTCCACCTCCATCTTGCAAGTGAATCCTATTTATATTCAGTTCTCTGATGTACTAGGGCAGCTAATCATTCAAATAGCATTCCTATCGCCTTCAAAAAATTAATAACAGAAAAAAAGATTCCTGCT
>NW_009605537.1:67884-119202 GCF_000690535.1 Cariama cristata | reverse complement strand
TCGGCATTCTGTGCTGTAAACACAACTGGTAATAAGTCACCCCTATGAAGTGGATCAAATTTTGTTATATCAGAAGAAGCCGTCAGAAACTGATAGGAGTAAGTCCTAAGCTGACTGAAGATCTGAACAGACTGTTTCCTCCCTCCTGTTCTCCCGCACAAGTATTGCATGTGAGAAGAGGCTGTTTTGAAGTCCCTGGACCCTCTTGCAAAGCCTTTGATTTACTGAATTTCTCACTGTTCTTCCTTTTCATTTGATAACCATGTAAGAGGTTAAACTAGGACATTTGGTTGGCTCTGCGTAGCAGTCTGCATTTCAAAGGTAGATGGAAATAGACACTAAAAGGTTTTACTGTACCCGACCTGTATCTTAATTATCTTAATAGCTGATTTTTCTTTCAAAGTGATCACTAACAAGAGGAGATTTTATTGTTCTAGACATGAGTGTTCATTAGAGATGAGGGGAAAATGGTAGGACGCACAGTTCCCTGTGTAAGCTGCTCTGCAAAACTCTAGTAAGACATCTAACACCTCCTCTGCTGTAATACAACTGTCACTGGATAGGGAGGATTTGAATAGCGACTTGCTGAGAGGCCAGCCGTTGTGCCTTAGAGAGTGAGCTGGATGGATTTTTCACAAATGAGGAATAGAAAGACTTAATAAAGAGTTTGATATATTAATTTTTTCTCCCTAAGCTGTGTAATATCCTACTCTAGCTTCCTGTGATAAGAGGAGGTTTGGATGGAATCAAAATCCTTTTTTGAGTCTGTATGGTCTCTAATTAAATGATTCATTTTGACTCTTTGGCTTCAACTGACTTGACTTTTCCAGAACATACAAGTCATCTCCCTTCAGCCCCCCTTTGTAGGACTTCAGCCATCCAGAACCTCTAGAAAACTCAGCTTGATCAGTGGTTTTATGGCCATAAAGATTTTACAACTTTTTCACATTGACCAAGGATAGTGCTGTGTTGTTAAAACCACCTTTCCTTGCTGTCTTGCCACGGGATTCATTTTCTGGATATGACATTGCTGGCAACGGGACAGTGGGACTTTGGAAAAGTCATTAGCACAGCCTGCCCTTCCTGAACAAGTATCCCCTCACAAGCCATCTGCTCAGCTTGGAAAAGCTTTGTTCTTCTCATAGGTCATCTGAGGATTTGGGAGGAAAGAACAAGATCAAAATCACCCAGGCACATCACTTTGTGCAAGGCTAACAACCAGCCCGGACCTGCCATCAAAGGCGCAGGAGCAGCGACCTTTCAGAATTGGAGTCAAACTGAGAGCTAACGTGGGACGGAAATAATGTCTGCTGCACACACCAACTTTGCCAGGAGGATCGATTGTCCAGGCAGTTCACAGGGAAGCACCAGCCGCTCGGAGAAGAAGAGCCAGACCCTGCAACAGGCAGATACATTAGACATTATAAGAAGCAGAGAAAAACATTTTCGTTTTTTTAAGATACGGAAGTTGGATTTGAGATTGGGATTAAAAATGATTGTTGCAGTTGTGTGTTTGCAAAAAAAGGATCGTTCCTCTACAGATCTTCAGCGATGCAGCTCAGAGAGGTGATGTGGAGTGTGCTGGAAGCGGAGAGCACAGCTGGTGCTGCTGTTCGTGAATACCGAGGACTCAGCCCTCGTTGGGGCCCCTTTATCCTCTTGCACAGAATGGTGGGATTCCTCAGTAGCTGGGTCATTTCTGCTTGACCTTGCCCTATCCCTCCCCAACTCCTGAAACATTTATTGTCCTGCTTCTCATCCTAAATATATACTGGACTGGAATATAGAACTTGTTTGAACTCTTCTTTTCTGAAAGTAATGCAAAGTATTCCAACACCTTTATCATTGTCTGCTTTTTGATGAGCAATGAACTTGTTCCCACCTTGTCTGATATTTGAGCTTAGCTTGTGCTGCTGGTTAGTAATTCCAGACACTGCAGGAAGAAATGCTCAGCCATAGACGTATGCCTCAGTCTGAAATTAAAGCTCAATTTAGTTTAATTGTCCTTGATTTTATCAAGCATACAAAATGACTGATTCCATATGCAGAAAATAAATACATAGACAGCAGCTCAGAAATGTCTTCCTCCTTATGGTAGTGATTTTATACGGTTTTCTAGTCTGCCAAATGATCTTTCATTTGTTCTGAACCTGGTTAAATCTCTTTAATAAAGGCTATTTTGGTAGTGTAAGAAGCCAGCATAATTACTGCAAAGGCACAGAATAGTTTCCCAGCACTGGATGAAAATGGCTTGGGGTGATGATAGTTTTTGTATTAGTTTGATATTATTTCAGTGTTCCCAGAAGAGGCAGGAGATTTGGAGACCTGTGCAGCACAGATGGGGTTAATGGATCCAGCCCAGCAATTAGTCTTGGCCTTGGAGTGAAGGTGACACGCTCCCACTTTCTCTAAAATCTGTGTGGCCTCTTCAGGCTGTTCTGGGAAGATTTTCCAGCGATAACCTGAACTTCGCAGTATTATTCTCTTCACTTTTCAATTCTGCTGCTGTTGTTATTGCTGCAGAACCCAAGAGGGAGGGGTATGAGAAAGCAAGAAGCTGGAGGAGGTAATTGCAGAACTACTGTTGTTTTTTTATTATTTTACTAATTTCTGATCCTGTGTCTAGGAGCCCCAATCATAGCCCAGGACCCATGGACAGAAGTCATGCTGCGAAGAGCTCTCAGTCTGCTCTGAGAAGGGAAAGGGGCTAGGTAAAAACCACTGGTGCCATTGAAATGACAGTACCTGCCTCTCTGGCAGTTGTTCGCATCTTCCATCACACCGTGTCAAGAGAAATGAGTGGATTCACCCTGATTTGAGAGATTGCAGGTCCTGCCTTATGTACCAACGCAACTGCTGAGCAGGCAGCAGGGAGTGCCGTGAGTCTACTACTGTGTGGAAGGATGTGGCTCCCTGATGGAGCCTCCGACCTCCTATGGGTGCTCTGAAGCTGTCTGTAATATCAGTGGGAGGTATGTGTATCCTAATGTATCCTAATTTCCACACTCTAAATCCTCTCTGGACCAGACATCATCCTTTTGGTGCATCAGGGTCTAAGGTCACTTATGTGCATATAGCTCCGAGGCTACTGGAAACTTTTCAGCTTGCTTAAAGATTTGCAGGTCTTTTATCTTCCTTGTGTCCTAGCCCAGTCTCACACTTAGTTGTGTGGTGTCTGACTGTCCTGGCTAGGCAGAGCTCAAGCATCTTTTGAGTGTCAGGGAAGAGCAGAGAGCATCTCCTGCCCCACTGCGTGATACGTGCGGAGCCAACGCAGACCGTATGTGCGTGCAGTGTGTTGTACTTCCCAGAACCACCTGGCTCGCTGTACTTTTGCAGAGCAAAGTCTGGTGTGCAGCCTATGCTCTGGCAGGATGAGGACCCTGTGAAAAACGGAGGGAGGAAGCAGGCTCCTGGCACCTAAGGACTTCATGCAGCCCAGTTCTGGATGCCGACCTCCCCAGAGCTGAGGAGGGAGCAATAGCAAGTATCGGTGGTGGCAGCAGATTGCCGTCTGGGAGCTCTCCTTCCCCAGGGCCTCCCGGTCACTTGGCCAGAGCTGGGCCATTACGCAATAGCTGAGGTGGCCAACGGGACAGATGGCGGCTGCTGCTAGGCCAGCGGCTTCCCACCTGCACGCGGCTCCGCCGGGGCTCGGGAAAAGGGCCAGGGGCCGCTGAACTTCTCCTGCCGGGTGGTAAATGGCAGCGACCTTACACTCAGGATCAACTGATCTCCTTTACAGAGCACTGAAAGTATTTTATTAGCTGTCTCCGGAGAAGCTTCCTCTCCCAAATAGTTTCAGACAGGATGCTTTTTCACTTACTGAAGATCTGAGGATCATGTCCTCCATTGCTGGAGACTGTCCTAGTTCCTTTGAATCCTGAGGAGCTGTTACAGGCTACACCAGAAAAGGATGTGTTTCCTTAGTTTCTTCTTAATGGTAGGAAAGAGGCGAAATGATCTTGCTAGGAATTGATACTTTCTGTTGTTTCTTTTGTGTGAAGAGAAGGAAATATTTAATACAAGACTTTAAAAAAAAAGTTTGTCGTACATGAATTACCTCTTTTACCTTCCTTGTTTTTTATAGCTTTGACACAAGACATATGATTCAGTTTGGATTAAAACAGAAATAAGCTTGTTTTGCTCCTACACATTTCTTTAAAAGCCTGCACATTCTGCTTTTGATATTTTCCTACCAGATGATTTCTGAAGGGAATATGGCTGCCTCTGACTTGTAAAAAGAGTAGCTGCTGTTTTCAAAAGCTTCAGAACGAATCTAATCCATTTTACGTGTGCCTAAGTGTGTGTGCATGCACACAAGTGTGTGTTCGTATATAAAAAGATAACTGGAATGTTAATATACCAGTATATCTGTAATAAGTCAGTTATTCCCAATTTTCTCTTTCCACTTGCATTTTGTGCACTGTTTTCAGTCTTTTCTATTTGAAACTTCTGGAAAACATTACAGACAAGAAGTTTGTTGAGGTTTCTTCCAATTAGGAGGTCAGTGAGTATGTGAGGCAATGGTCACAATTCTTACAGAGCAGCTTTCCTTACAGATGCATTTATTTGGATTTGTGCATACACCAGAAATACCCCCTGGTATGCTTTGTACTGTATGTCAGGCTTTGGATATCTCTAACTTAATTTGAAAAAGCAAGCCAGACCGATTCCCCTACTCCTGCAGATAGCAGCCATGCAGAATTCAGTGACAGCCCAGCCCAAAGAAATTCGCCTTGCAGCTCAGCCTTCAGCCGTTCCCCACCTTCACACTCTCCATTGCCTCTGCAGTTACTCCACATCCCAGACAAAAGAACAACCAGCCCTGTATCCCGGTTTGCAAATTGTGAGCAAACACCCCAGCAGCTCCGTGTGTCATCAGAGATCAAAAGCAAGCAAAACTGGGTAGTGCAAATGGTCTTTTTGAGGCACAGTGGGCTGCCCGTGTAGGCACGGGAGGGTAGAGAGGGGACCTCGGGGCTGCCTGGCTCTGCACTGGCTCCAGGACCTGCATGATGGAGGCACATCGGCAGCCACCTTGGTGCTGGTCTGTTGCTCTCATATCTCACCACCCTCCCCTCCGCTGCAGTTAATCTTTCGCAGCAACATCCCGCTTACTATTCTTATTCGTGCAGTTTTCACTGGCTGCTTGCATTACCCCAGTGGCCTGAAAAGCGATTATTTCCATTGATCATACCCCGAGGCCTTCTGGCGAAGGGGACGGTACTCTTGCTGGCGTACGCAGCAAATTCAATTCCCCTGGAGCACAGGCGAGGAAGCCCGTGCAGCGCAGCCGGTAATTGAACGCCAGCCTCCTTCAGGCATGCCACCAGGCATGGGTGCACAGCAGGGTTCGCTACAGCATGAGGTCTGAGGCGAGATCACCGCTGTTGCAGATGCTGGAGATGCCCACGAGCAACCACAAGCCTTTTCTCCAAAGCCATGTAGGTGTGATTGAGAGTTTCCCTGAAAGTAAGTCAGCATCGCTCATGGCAGAGCGGAACGACGTGCAGGCACAACCAGCAAACCTCCATGTTTCCCTCAGCGTGACTCTCCTGATCTGCCAGGAGATCGAAGGCACCCATTTTGCCTGAGACCATCTCAAGGTGAAGTCTAGCCCTTGCTGCCAGGCCAAAAACTGCCCAGAGAAGCGGGGAGGGACGCATGACCTTCTCGGTGCCAGTGATGGCCACCCTCGGCCCGCCATGCCGCGCCGCCCCCCCCCCCCCCCCGCCATATCCTGGGGGCTCTGGGGAAGCTGGTCTTTCACAGAAGGTAGTGTGGGCTTCCTCAGGCAAGGGAACAGAAATGTTAGGTGACTTCCCTCCCCTTGCTATTCCCCGCTGCCATTGTGGGGACGCTCCCTCTACGGCCATGGCCTTTTCTGACATGGCGACTTGCTCTGCAGGGGAGCAGCGGAACCAAGCTGGCATCAGCAACGGGGCACAGCGGAGCCGAAAACATTTGTGGCCAAGGTGGCTTTCGTTGTGTTCAAATGGCTTGGAAAATTTGCCATTAGGGAGAAACGACTTCCCCGTTGCCTCTCCTCGCTAGCCCCCCTTGTATTCGACACACAGTTTTGCACGGTCGCTGCACGCTTAACCCAAGGCCCCGGGCTGCCACTCAGAAACATCTTCCCCGAGCTGCTGCTGACGTGGGCACAGACCTGCGTGTGCTAATGCAATGCAGAAGAGCGATGAAGCTCTCATCTGTCAGCCCTAGGTACGAATTTAAATTAAACCTCATTTAGCTGGGCGCTCCCTTTTGATTTATTGGCAGATGCTTCTCACTGTTTGAGCCTTGTTAAATTTCTAGCAAACACTTCACTGACCAGCTGTTCCTATTAAGTCGAAAGAGTGCCGCAGAGCGGGGTCATTGCCACCTCGCTTTTGGCGGCTCTCGTATGCGGTCCCCACAGAGCTCTCCCGGGGAGGGAATTATACCCATCACACCGCGAGATGCCTGGCTAATGCCAGTGAAGCATTTTAAGTTTTGCACCTCTGTCTCCCCGAGTTCTCACATTTTGTGTGCTATGAATCAACAAAACACCTCATAAGCTTTCTGTCAACTGATGGGGTAGGATTGTTTTCCAATTCAGATAGGATTGTTTTCCAATTCAGGCCTTTCTTCTTGTTATTAAATACTGTTTACTATGAACCAGTCAGTCATTTTCAGGTGGGTGCAGACTGAACTTCTCAAGCCTGCAGTGCAGTCGCGCACATTAGTCATTTAGAAGTCAGACTTTGTTTCTGTACTTCCAGATCTCAGTGAAGAAACTACAAGGTACTAGAGTTCTACATGCAAAAGAGGATAGCTTTTAGCATCCAAGCACATCTCATATATACAGTAAAGATGACAGAGTTTTGAATTCTCCTTATTTATCCCAGTAATGCTATTTTATATTTAGAATGTGTCTCCCTAGTGGAGGGTGCCAGGGTAGCTCACAAACAACATACAGACTTTAATAATACATCATGGAAACACAGCTTCCTCTGGGGTGGAGAGCAAAATGAAGGAAAGCTCAGTGTGCAGCGTGGTGGGGGCATGGATAGAAACTTGGCTCAAAGCAGCAAGAGAAATCATAACACTTATACAACACCATTAGAACTATACTGCTGTGGTGAGCAAAAAGACCCCTGTTTTTTAAAGTTTTCATCAGAAAACCAATACATGGTGAACTCTCTGGAACTCAATTTATCAAGCTCTCAGGTTCATGAGTTAGGTCAGCCTTGCCAAGAATTGATGCAGTTCATAAGGAATCCAAACTTCAGGTGCCGGAGCACCGTTACATTTCTCCGATCTCTTGCCTTGCTTTACTGTTTATTCATGTGGCACTGTACAGCTGTGCCTGGGGCACGAAGGGCACTGCTGCTACCCCCAGAAGTAGCAATGTGACCTAAAACTGAGAAGGCTTAAGGGCCTCTGAGGACCCTCCTTCACACTCCAGGTGTGGAGTTAGCAACTGAACCTACATGTTTATTTAAAAGTGTGTGTTGTATTGGTGTTAGGAGGGAGCTTTGCCCTTCCCTCCCGCTCAATTGAGTGTGTCATGCAGGTAACACTCCAGTGTCGACTCGGGGCCAGGACTTTTGGGAAGCCAAGTGGACGACTGCCATTCAGTGCTGAGAGCAACGGAAAAGCTGTTCCTGACTCACACTTGGAAAGGGTCCTTCCACCGAGGGAGGTGAGACTCTTCTGCTCTTCATTCAGCAAACTCCTCTTACCAATTTGTCTTGAGTGAGATGGAAGATTTTGTTGAGTCCACATCAAAACCAGGGCTCTTCCTAGAATACGCTTTCTGCTGTTACAAATGCTAGATGCGTTGAAAAAGTAGCTGGGAACACTTTGTCTTTCCTTTTACCTGTTGACTGAAAAATGAACGGGAATGGATTCTTGCAACTCTGTCACAGGAATCTGTATGCAAACATTAAAATGGCAGACAGTAATACATTATTTAAAATGTAGACTCAAAAAACTTGAGAGCATGACAGAAAATTGTATGTGCGGTAGGGAAGATGTCATCCCCCTCTGCCCTGTCAGCCATAGTTAGAGTTCGCTAGCTCCCATTAAACTCTTTGCAGATCTGGACTTGTCATCCTCTTTTTAATTCTAGGCGAGTAGCAAATTGGCTTAAAAATGTAAAAGCTGTCCTGATGTGTATGCACGCTTGCTCCTGCCTTCAGCTTTTAAGCATTTGAAGGCATCCATTAGATTAGTTATCGTGTTAATAAGTAGGTTTAAGAAATGCAGCGTGTTCTCAGCTCTCACTTGCACAAAAACCTCAAGTGATTACAGGCTTCTGTCTACATGTATCAGGGAACTGACCTCCACCCCTGGAAGTGTAACTTTGAGCTTGTTTTGTCTGCCACAGAGATAGAGGGGAATTTTAGTGCCCTAGTAGCAAGCAGATTGAAAGGTACTCGATGGCTCTGTCTGATACTGAATTCCCATGCCCGATGAAGGAAGGTGAGGGTGCTTATCAGAGAAGCTGCATTTTTCTGGGGGGAGGAAGGAAATAGTCTTTCTGGATCTTTCTCAAGGTAGCGGAGGATTCCTGTCACTGTTATTTCACACCCCCAGCCCATGTTGTGAGCAAGGTTGGCCATTGCACCACGTGGAACCAAAGAGGACTGTCTATCACATACCAGGGGGGCCCTTTGTGATGGTAAGGGGAGCCCTAGTTAAAAAAAATCAGCCATCAAACTGATAGGAATGGTGATTTCCCTGCTTCAATGTGGAGTCAGCCCCTCTTTGCATCCTGTTAAATCTCCTCTGCCAGAGATGACTCATCCTTGAGGTTCATAAAAATACTTCTGAAGAGCTGATTTTTTTTCCCTTTTCCTTTCTTTTTTTTTTTTTTTTTCCTTTTTACCTTTGAAGTGGACTCATAGCACTGAGTACATATTTACAAAATAATTCCCTAAGGATATTCCAGAATCCTGCTCTTTATTTCCATCATACTCTTAGCACAGATATAAGTATCCCTGTAACACAGGGGACACCATGTCAGGAACGTGGAGAAAGAATACACTTGCAAAACCTGGAATCATGTTCCTTATTTTTGGAAAAAGGAGAGGGATGCCATTTTCTGCTGTGATATCTGGGTAGACATTGGCTTATCAGGGATGCTTGCTTATTGCCAAAGAGAGATCTGAGAGAAAAGTCTGAGGACTGATCACTTAGCTGCGATCTTGTGTGCGCATTTTGATGTTGCACCGAACGAAGAGAGGTCTGCAGTGTCACCTAATGTTTTAGTTCTGGAATCCTAACTGGCTTAAGCAAGGAGAAGATGATTTCTATAAAAGCAATAACAGGAATCAAAGCTTTGGTAAATACCAGTGTTTTTCCTCAAGCGTAAAAATAAACTTGAAGGCTATTTAAAAAACTGTTCTTAGTATCAAGAGGTTTATGAGACATAAAAGAGACAGAAGGTACAACATATAACATCCTGGCAAAAAGTTCTGTGTATTTTATAGCGCCTGACTTTAGCAATCGTATTGCAGTGTGTTAGCAGGATGCTGGAGACTTTTAGACCTTTTTTGGGGGGATATGAAAGAAATCAGAGTAGAGACGTTGACAGATTCTGATGCCATTTCCCAGACCCTGTGACACAACCAGCCTGATGGGCTGCCTCATGTTCTGCAAGCATGAGGATAAGGTTGCCACATGGCTGATTACCTACGCAAGGCTGTGCTGTTTGGGAGATGTACTGGGGCATCAGCTTCCCCCAGGCCATGGCACTAGAGAAGGCAGGCTGTTCCTTGTCCAGGTTTCCCCTATGCTCAAAATCATCAGCTGGGAATGAGCAATTTTTTTTAGTCTCTGTTTCCCTGGGAAGGGAAGGGAAAACTGGAGGGGAGGGGAAGGGAAGGGGAAACTGGAGGCAAAGGGAAAACGGGAAGGGAAGGGAAGGGAGGAGGAGGGAAAATTTGTCTAGCTTGACTTTCTTTTTTCCCCAAATAAAGAAACCAACCAGAATTTTATATAAAGTTATCACTTTAGTGGAGAAGGGAAAAGCGAAGAGATAAAAAGAACAGAGGGAAGACAGTTTGCCATTTTGTGGTGCAATCTAGTGCACGCAGCTATTCAGTGCCGTGCAGAGGAAGTGGTACCCCCCTGACAGACCGAGGTAGGTAGGCAACACCTCCCCGTGCCACCTGCTTGGGCATCCTCTGTAGCAGCTCAAAGCGCTGCAGCTGGTCACGCAGGCAGGGCAGAAGACAGGAGAGGGGCCACTGATGAGGTGTGTGGTCCTAAGATACGAAGGCTAGGTGGGGAGCATCTTCCTTTTGAGTATGGGGTCTTCTTAGGGGGACTATCTCCTGGCTGCAGCCCAGCATGGTGAGCAGTCCCCCTGTACACTGGGGTAGTCTATCAGTGCTGGGAGGTGGTGTATGTCGTGTGTACACCAGGGAGTGCAGAGATTTGCTCCCCGAGCATTTTCTGTATTGCATTACCCAGCGGGGCTGTGGCATGGGAGCTGACTGTGAGTTTTGTGTGCAGGACAAGTCACAGCAGACTCAGCCTGCGGCAGGTGGGGGTCCTCAAGCAGCCCCAGACCCTAAGGGGCTCTACCTGAGAGCACAGGTGATGACCTTAACTGTTTTCTTCCCTATGAAAGTGAACAGCAACCAGTCAAGTGGCATCTTAGGAATGAGTCATCTCTGTACTGAGCAGCATCGTTATTTTGGGAATTAACCAATGGAGCTTGTGTCTGTGTATTTTAAAGGGCATAACAATAAAATCTACACCAAAGAGTTTCTTACACACCATTATAACCAGACTGCACAGAGCTTGGCAGAGGTCAGGCAAACTGGGAAGTTTCTATTTGCAGATGCCTTATTGATGTTATTCCAGTGCTACTACCATTATATCTTGCACACTCTCTGTCCTCCTAGCCACACATTTAGAAAGTAAATAAGCTCATCAGACACATGTTCCATTTTATGAGAGCAGAGATGCGTACAAGAGCGTGAATGAATATGAATAGCCCATTTTTGGCATTACCCAAGCTTTGGAGCTGATTTGTATGAGTCAGAAATAAGTACTGTGCTAAAAGGGCTCCCATAAAAATACGGATGGTGAAAGAAATGGGGAAAGGAGGGAACATGCCTCTCAGAAAATGGCTGCTCCTTGAGACAGCTCCCCAAGACATGTGGCAAGTTCTCATGTGGGGCCTGGTTTGCGTGGCAGCTCTTTGGGTTTGCTGACAGCTCTCTGCCCAGGGAGCCATGCTGCTACTTCACATTGAACAAATGTCTTCAAAGCACAGAAAAAAATAGACTAGTCTTTGAAAGGGAAAGAAGATGAAAGATAGTCTAAAAAACCCTCAGCAACTGAAAAAAAAATAGCAAAAAAAAAAAAAAAAGCCATACAGAGCTTAATTTTGTTTCTGTTTGGGTTTTGTTTTGTTTTTCTTAGCACTTTCCCCATTTCAAACTCTCAGTCTTAAATAAGAAAGTGGCTTTGAATACTGCATTTTTACACTTGACAGTGAAAATTATTAGACTAGTTAGCATTATACATGAGCTGGGAATGACCGTAAGCCGAATGAGGATAGGAATGGCCCTAATATTTAGGATTTTGCCTTTGTCTCGTTTTTTGGGAATGACTTAAAAAGGGACCGCTTCTCCTACCATGTAGGCCATAAGCTTGCCTCATTTCTACCCAGCGATAGGAAATCACCATGCACTGGGGCTGCTGTAAGACGGGCACCCACAAAAGCTGTCAGTTGTGCTGGCGTCTCGTTCCAAACACATCTGAGAAAAGGGCATTTTTTTTCACTGCAGGATTTTGGTGCCCCATGCTTTTTGGTAGGAGAGCTGTTAACACTGTGCAGAAGCCCATAGGCACATCTCTAGCTCTGTAGATCCCAGATCCTCACCACCTCCCCCAAAATCTAGTCAGCTGTAGAGATTGGCCTGGTTTTTGCTAATGCTTGGAGCTCACTGAAGGGTGAATCAATAAAACAGTCCGTTTGTGACAGATGGGAGATACTTCTCTGCTGGACAGTGAATGCCATTTTGATAGCAATGCTTGGTTTGCAAGGCTGCTTCTGTTTAGGTGTTAAGCCAGTCTAGATGATGTCAGTTTATTCTGTCCATTGTACACTCAAACTGAGGTGTGGGATGCCCCAAAGAGATCTCACAGTGAGTGTGCCATCACAGGTCATCATTGCCTTGGAGTGTTCACTAGTGGCCTTTCCAGCCTCGTAGGAGAGTAGATCCAAGTGTGCCAAGCTAAAAGAACCTGGAGATCCTTGCTTTGCAAGGCAGACGTAGAACAAGGTGTAGAACAAGTTTCTTTTAAAACTGTCTTCAGTAAATCACAGCCAAGTGTTTCTGAAGTGGCGTGGAGAGAAGAAAAGGCTTGAGCGCTGCCTGGACTGACCTTGTCCAAGCAGGGAGAGGAGGAAGGATTCAGATCAGCTCTTTTCCTACCACTGGTCAATAATGCTTTCTACTATTAAAGATTAATATGACACAGTTAAGAGTTTTATTTAGTAAGTCTTTACTCCTTACTTTATTTTGGCATGTTTTTCCTGGAAGATTAAACTAGAAAACAGTGTTCCTACGGGGAATAAATGTGTCATAGGAACCAGAGACTAGAAAGGCTTCAGACCTGTGCTGCGGTCAGCCTTTGGGGTCCTGCTGCACAAATAAAACGAGCCTTTGAGAGAAATAATGTGGATTCGGTGTCCAGCTGCCGGAGAGAGGGGAGCTGAGAAGTGGTCCTGGGCCTGACGGTGAACCTGTTGTACCAAAGCCCTGGGTGTGTGGGTGGACACCTCAGTGATGCTCAGTGCAGATCAGCTCCTCTTAGGGGGGATGCCTGACCTCGGGGAGCGTGCTGACCTCCACAGAACACCAACAGGGAGGAAAGGGAGAATCTGTTCTCAGGTCCTGGGCTGTCAAAAATGGATTTTCAGGACGTGACTACTAAGCCACTGCTTGATGTTAAGTGGATTCAATCGGAGGCTCATGAGGGTTTAGAGAGCCCTTGCTCCATGGAGGAAAATACTCCCAGTACGGGACTACAATTTCCCATTATGACACTGTGACCAGAATGGTGAGTAAAAGACACCAAGTGGGTTTTCTGTAGCAAACAGTGGGGATTTGGTGTATTTGTTACAAGCCTCTGATCCCCCTTTAAACACGGGGTTTATTTAGGAAGTAATTTATCTTTTGTGCAGGGGTATCCATAGTTGCTTGGGGGATGGCTTTATATACCTGCAGATACCTGTCTGAGCAAAACACTAAAACATTCCCTTCCTCCTGAAGGAAAAAGAGCCTTTGTTTGAGAAAAGTCCAGCTGCCAGACTGCCCCAGACCATGTCATGTCCCTGAGGGCACGGCCAGCCCTGCCTGTCCCTGCCCACTCCGGGGGCTCCCTCCACCACCCACGGCCCAGGACCCCATGTCAGCCCCCGGGGCCATCAGCCCCCGGGACCATCAGCCCCTGCCCCAGCAATGCTGCTGCAGCAGGGCTGGCCTCCAGCTCCTCTGGAGACCTGCCCTGCCCGGCCCCGTGGTCCCCCTGAGCCAGGCCCACCCATGGGTCCTCGTCTCAGCCTGCGAGAAGAGGCTTTTGGTAAACAGTGAATGCATTGCAACTGGCGGTGGGTCAGGCAGCCCAGGCACGGGGTCCCCCTGCTACTTTCTGTCAGCACAGTTTTCCTGGCGGGGTGAAGTCTCCCTAGTCAGGGGAAGAAATGCCCAGTTAGGTAGCAGAGGGAACGCTATCATCTGTTAAACTTTCAGCAGAAGACTTTTCTCTGAGAGTTGGTTGCTAATTTGAGACAAGTTGTTGATGAGATGCAGGCATATACCCTCATCCAACTATCTCGGACCGTTTGGTTCCCTTGAATTAGTTGTGGCATTCACTTCCAGCACCCTGGCAGGCTGTACGCTGGGGTTTTGTGGTGTGAGCATACCGGGCTTGAACTACCAGGGCAGCAGCATTGCCACATCTGTTTCACCTGGAGTTGTACAATGCTGAATCACTTTTGTTTTCCCCCTACATCTTCATCCACTGGAAATTAGGGGTGTAAAGAACGTCATTCCTGGTCATTGTGGTTACAGAAAACCCTGGAAGTGCAACTGTGAGTACATCTTCTATCTTCAGAAATCAGGAACCAAAACCAAACAAAAAACTGCAACCTTTATTAATAAATTTCAATTAACTCTCCCTGGTTTCAAGCCCAGTTGCACAATTTTTCAGGGGGAAGCAGGAGGAAAGTGGATTTATGACTGTTGAGTATTTGAGCCTGTCAGAATTATATTGGGCACCACAAAAAATGGATGGCTAGAAATAAATTTGGGTGTGAATAAGCTGTTTGCTCCACAGGTCTGGTTTACACTGGCAGGGTGCACTTAACGGTTGACTGGTGAAAAAAAATGTGACAGACAGGATGGTTTCTTACATGGTCCTCAGGGAATTTAAACACAAGCTCTGTTCTTCTTCCCTTTAACTTACCCTCTGGTCACTGGCAAAATAATTTAGATTCAAGCTTCAGGTTTAGAGGAATTGCTAGTAGGAGGAGAAGGGTTAATTTATGTACTTGGGGTGTTTTTCTGTTTGTTTTGTTTTACTTTTTTGAGCCCTGATGTGAATTATCCATTTTGGCAAGTGGATGGGAACAGTTGCATGTCCTTGGTATTTTCTGTCACATAGACTATTATTAGTAAGAAACACATTTCCTTTTGGGGTGAACGCTAAGGACAAAAATAAGGCTGTTGAGATTACCACCCCCCGTATTAACTCTACTAAAGCAATTGTGCTGGCATTTAAGAAAACCGGCAAATACATTTGTTCAGCAGCAAATGTGATGCATTCAACGTTCTTTTCACATGAAGAAGAAAACAGAGGCTTTTAAGCACGGGGAATGTAATAGCCCAGCTTTGGTAATGATTTCTAATGTTTTCAAAAGAGAAGAGGAGGAAAAAGTTCCCATTCACTTGTTTCAGTGTGAAGGAAGAGGAATAACTCTATTATCCAAAATCTCCTCCAGAGCTTTCAGTGCTACTTGGTGCACGTTTTCTCTCCACGTGTAGATAGATTTGCCTTCAGTGACATCATTTGGCTGTGGCTTGGATTTTGCATCCAATATGCATGGTATGCCTTAATTCCTGGAATGAATTACCTCATAATCTAAGCACAAAGACAGGACATGTCTCAGCAGCACAAAGTTTTTCCACTGGTACGGCAGGATACCTTTCCTAAGAACGAGTGGTGCCCAGATGCTGTTGGGCTCTCTTCTTTTGTTAACAGTGCAATCATCAGTCATAACAACATGGTGGGTCATCACATTGACTACCCAAGCAATTCAGATCACAGTGTACAAAAGGCATTTGTTTCCTTCCAAGGTGTTGTGCTCACTGGTATCAGCTTTGCATTTGGCCCCAGGTAGGTTGGTTTGAAACTGTTGAGGTATTTTCCCACTGTAGCTCACATCCTTTTCCACTGATACTCATTAAAGAGAGTTCTTTGGCTCTCCAGAAAAGATTTCTGTCCTCATCATTCTCTGCTTATCACTTGTCTACTTGTCTCCATTTGTTGTGGAGAAAATGGGTGGTTCTAAATCCAAGTAGGGGCTTAATGTTGCGCCTCAACATTGAGAGGAATGAAGGCAGCGGTGGAAAGTGCTATGGTAACTGATGTACCGGCCACTTGTTTGCATTTTTTATTTTTAAACCCAAATGCCCAAGCAGTTGGCAGCGATAGAAAGCAAAATGCCTTTTCATAGCTGATGATGATAGGAAAAAAAAATCATACAGAGAAGGCAAACTGATAGGGAAGTTTACTTTACTCTTAGCTACGAGGTATTTTTCCTGTGTCTGCTTCAAGGACTTTGGTCTTCATCCATCAGTCTTTATATATATACTAAATAGCGTTTAACAAGTGGCTTTTAAAATAGGGTGAACTTCTGAAAGGGGAGTATTTATAGAAGTAGCTATTTAGTTTGCTAGTAATTTTCAGTATTCATTTTGCTATTGCTGAATATACAGAACAGGATTATTCACCCACATTACCCAGCTGCTTCTGTTTGATAACGCAACAAAGATTGTGAGGTAAGTGCCTTACCATGGAAATGGCTGTGATGTCATGACTCATGGCTATGAAAAAGTGAGATCTGTGTGGAGGAGTTGTTTTTGAGACAGAAAATCCCAAAATATAAATGTCTTGCATTATTGGTTAAATGGTCGATTAAAATGCAATCCAATTAAGGAATATTGCAAGAAATTAATTTTCCATGATGCACTTGAAAAATGCTTCCTGATACTGGAGTTCACTAAAAACACAATAGTAGCCTGTTAGAAGAAGCTGTGGTAATTTTCTAACTATACTTTTCCTACAGATAAGAGTTGGCAACACCCGAAATTTACAGGAGGAGGTGTTTGGGATTTTTTCATTTACCTTGCTGGCAGTTGACAGCTGAACTGGGTATGTAATTGCATTTGGAAGTTCTCTGACCTCTTCAACAACTGGGACTTGGAGAAGAATTGTAAGCCTGACACAGGCTTGCATAAGATCTTGCTGCTGCTGCATCTCCCTGGAACAGCAATGAAGCTATGCAAGCCAATAAATATTCAGAAATTTAGGTTATAAGCCAGGTTTACAGCCATTCTCACTAGAGGCTTCTGTGGGTGTTTTGTGTAGATGTCCTGTTACAATTGATTGAGTTGATCTAACCCAAAATGCTTTTGGTTCTTCTCTTCAGAAGTCTGTTGAGCTAATGTAACACTTCTCTGTCTCAGTAATGCAGCAGATCTCTCAAGCTGGACATGAGCATCACACAGCTGGCTCACAGCTCTGTGCTGCATGGAAGGCAGACCTGCTGCTCATTCATTTGCAGCTGAAAACGGAGACGTTTCACTGCTCTGTGACAACGTGCATCAGCCTCCTTGGTCATTCATTGACCAGCCTCAGCTGGCATTTGGGATCCAGAACAGGACAGAGGACCTTGCTGGTAGGGAGCTTAACAGCTAGGAGAGCACTCTGTTCAGAGGCACACTTCCAGGACATAGCCTTCACCGTATGACCCAGTGTAGTCACTGCCTATTTCAAGACCCAACATTTTGGTGTTTTGAGCAGGGGGAAAGCTGATACTCGAAAGTCTGACTCTTACTTAGGAAAGCTGCTGTAATGCTCCAAATCTTCTGTTTGGTTTTCCCCAGCCTGCTAATGTCACCCTGGTCCTGTCTCTGCTGGTGACAGTATGCCGCACTGTGAAATGAGTATGTACTGCTAACTGGTAGTCAGTTAAATGGTCTCAAATTTCTCCACTGACGGTAACATCTACTTACGGCTTTCTCCATTTTGTTGAGCAGTGCATCAGCTGCTATAACAGAGAGTATCACTTCTTACCAAGGGAGATATGCTGGGGAAAATCCATTTGGAGTTTACATTTGGTATATCCACAGATGTCTGCTCAGGTTTTCCGTTTCATAAACTCTTGTAGCCAGGCTGAAAAGGTGACTGAAGTTGACGTCAATGGACAAACACATAGGTGTTCTATCCTTTGGATCAAAGAGTATGGGCAGGGCAAAAAATTACCAGGAAATCTTTAACAGCAAAATTCAGTTGCAGGAAGTCAGGCAGCAGCTTTGGAATGACCTAGACCACAGTCCCACAGGGACTGAGGATCTTCTCCAGGAAGGTCTTCATTATCACGATCTCCTCCAGTGCTATGGATCAGCCAACTTGCTCCACCAGAGTGAGCTGACTTCCCTTATTCTGACATAATTGGGAATGCTAATACTTGAGAGCTGGCCTGGAGGCCAATACCAGAAAAGCATGTCTGGAGGTGGCAGCACACGATCAATCTGACCAGCAAATGATCACAAAAGGCAAGAAGAAATGATAGCTTTGAGGGAGCCTGCCAAGACCCAGCTGGAACAAGCTGTGATGTGTTTCAGACTCTCAGGCTAACCCCATGCTGACCAGCTAGAGCTTGAGGTGCCAGAGGGAGCCTGCCTTGGGGACACTCGGTGGCTCTGAGCGCTGGCCAGACAGCACACCACACCGTGGGTAAGCTGCGTGAGGCCAGCACTTCTGGAATTACAAGGCAGAGAAGCACTGCCAGTGCTGAGTTTTCCAAGAAAATGGTAGGTAACTGAGGAAAGTACAAACTCAGCTTTAGGTCATCTCTGCAAAGGAAAAAGAAGACAGTAGGCAACTTTATTTTTGACAGTGGGTGATCCTGAAGATGTTTTTAATCATTTTGTATCCAGCCTGACAGAGGTAGTTATCTATGAGACTGTTTCAGGTGTTTGAAGTGTTGCACTGCCCTTGAAATGAGCAGTATGTTTTTAAACTGATCGTGTAAAGAGAAGGTGAAGACCTAACATAGTTTGTGATTGATCTAAGGTTTCTGAGTCAATCTTGCAATTTCAGAGCTGGTAAAACAGCAAGTTGTGATCTGTAACAAAAAAAAAACAAAACCAAACAAATTTCCAAGACAGTGAGAGTGAGAGACAAAGAAAGACTACTGTAAAGCTAATTAACCCTTGACAACAAAATAAAAATTTCTTGTGCAAAGGGCAGCTGCCTAGCTCATACTGAAGCTTAGCGCAAATGTTAATACTCCCATAATATGGACTTGTAGAGAATCTGAAATTTCTTAAGGAGAAAGTGTGGAGGCAGAAAAGAAAAAAGCAAGTCGCAAACCCAGAGACCATAAAAACAGATCATGAAGCTGCCTGAAGTATGGAAAAAGCACAAGGCATGATAATAGCTAGTGACTAAAAAGAAATATCCAGGAGCTGCAGTGATTTTCCTGTCTTGCCAGGACATTCAGGCATCGGCAGTCACGACAACAGAAAGAGCATTTTGATGCCTTCGGTGAGGTCCCTTTTTGCTCTACCCTTTCCTTTCTCCTTCGCACATGTGAGGCAGGAGGAGAAGTTTCTGGTGAGCCTGTTTTTTTTTGCCCTGGTGCCAGAAGCAAAACCCGGTACCCTGCTATTAGATAAAGTGGTGAGAATCCCCTGGAATTCCACTCCAGCAAAAGTTACCTTCACCTTTAGATAAAAAAAGGAGGTGGAAGGAAGAAGCATTGGTCTAGGAATCACTGATGGGGTAAGAATAGGAGGAATAAGCCTTTCAGAAGGAAAAAAAAAAACAAAACACCACAACAAAAAAAACAAGGAAACTTGATAGCAAGATCATGATATGCTGAGATCTACCTGTGTTACCAACCTCCAGAAACAAAGAAGGATGATCAGGTTGTTGACTGAATAGGGACATTCACCTCAAATACGCTGCCTGCAGCTGTAACCTGAGAGTGCTTCAAGTCCCTGTTTTCTCCAGTCCAACGACTTAGGAGGAACGAAGTAATTAACTGCTGACTGCAGAATACTGGAGAACAGCACTGTTAAAATCAGAGTTTATAATCTGTGAATGTATGATTGGCATGCAATCATAATTTATAGCTCCCATCTTATCAAAGACTACCTTGAGCAGGCAACATCCACACCAAGGACCAGAACCAGAGTGCTTGTTGCTGTGTTCCTGTGTATGTATTGGACTATTGTCAGAAAGAAATTATACAGAAACAAGCCAGGACATTTGTAATTAGGCTGACCAAAGTATCTTCTGCCTGCCCTTCTTTCTTACTTTGCTGTATTCCTGGCTGTGCAATGGCTCTGTGCCACGAGAAAGTGTGGGAGCTTTCCTGGCCAGGGTGTGCAAAGATCCCTGTCCAAGGATGCTGAAGAACGTAGTTTCAGAACCCTCAAGTCCTAGAGCGCTTCTCCAGCCCAACAATCAATATCTGGCCTTGAGGGAAGCCGAGAATCAGACATACCTTACCAGTTCTAGGGGAGCAGTTAAGTTGGGCACCTAAATTAAGCGAACTGGAAATTATTAGCAGTCTGAACACAGATTCTGTGAAAGAAACCTCTGTCTGAGGCTTAAGGTAGGGGGGTTTCTTGGTGTTTTGATTCACTGAGGTGTCTCTCTGAAGGAACGAGAGATGAACTCTTATAGGTGCAACATGACTGGTGGCCAAAAGAAAAGTGTGGCAAGTGAAGTGTGAGCATTTTCATGTGCAGTCAGGGTGCAACTATTAACTATTTCTGGGATTTACTGAAATAGCTGGAAAAGAAACAGTTTCTAGTACTAGGCAGGAACGGAGCTGAAACTGTTTAGAAAAAGAACAAACCCCTGTTTGTTGCTGTTCTTTCTAAGAAAAGTCTGTTGTTTAAGGACAGTGACTCTAAACATATGACAGAGAAAATAGCATTCAGAAAGCAGTTGTGTGCTCAAAATATCATTGCTTAAAAATGTAATGATTTCATATACTGTTTTGTTTTGGATCATTTGACAGAAGCATAAAGTTAGATTTGCTGGGTCCTTAAATCGCTCTTATGAACATTTTATTTGCATGTACAATTAAGCAGGCAAATATATTTAAGAATACACTCTTTTGAATTTGGGCCAAGATCTTAAATGCAAGACAGATTTGGAATAGCATGCATTGACTTCATAGGACATGTAGGACACTGGATTAATCGTGCAGTGGGATGTGCCCGTATTGAGGGACTTTGAGCTTTTTAATCTTATCCATGTTCATTGTAACATTTTGACATGCATGCATCCAAGAAGGCAAAAGGAAAGCGGGACATGAAATGAACCTCATCCAGCATCTTTATCAATGCAGTACATTTCTCCCAGCAGACCAGATTCTGCCTAATAAGACAACGAAAGGCCAAGAGACCCACCAGGAGACTACAAACCCATTAATTTGGTATCACTTGTGGGAAAATGCTGGAAGCAATTGCAGGATTTGTTACGCGAAAGACTTGGCGAAGTCAATTGATTAGGGAGATTTCAGAGAAAGCTGTTCTTGCTGAGCTGCCAAGGTAGAAGGGGTTGTTATGTCCAGGAAATTTTTAAGTCTCTTATTGGCATCAAGTAAAACAGAATGGGTGCTACCATGTAAGAAAAGCTGAAGAACTAAACAAAGTTTTCTGGTTTTAGGAGACTACAAGTATTTGATCTTTCACCAGGAATTCAGTCAACTGTCTCCTTTGTCTACATTAAATCTCCACAGTGCCCAGTACATACAAGGGACTGACAAATGCAACTATTGTAATAAGTACTCATTAAAAATATTAGAATAAAGCATCTCTGTCAAGAGCAAAACCTTTACAAAGATGGAACTGCCTCTAAATAGGAGAGAGGCTCAGTCAGCAAGTACCTAACTCAGTGTTTATCCATTTTGTTTGTCCCTGATCCTTGCACCAGCTGAAAGCTCAAAACCAGGAGAGAGCCAATTCTCTCTGCAGCCCTCCAAATTAAAAGCTATCCTCAAACACTCTAGGATTTCAGAAGGAATGATGATACATCTCTGAATAAGGTGCAATTCTGACCAAATCTGTTAAAAATTGAATGGGGAGAAGGTGTTACAGCAAGTTTCCACAGAGTCAGCAGTCAGATGTAAGAAAAATCTGTTATAGATGGCCTCTGTTCCACTGATAATGAGGTCAGGAGACCCAGGTTAGGCGTCTGGAGAGAAAGAGCTGCTCTGCAGCACCTTCCCAGCTTAGGAGCTTTTCAGTGAAAGCATGGAGACACAGGGACTAACTAAAGCCTAACTGCTGGGCTCCACGAGGCGCTCAGGCAGCCAGGGAAAGAAAGTCTGTGTGACAAGAACGCGACACACAGCGAGGCGCTTTTGAATGTTTTTGACCAGCGTAAGCTATATTTATGCTGAAGCTCATGGCAGAGCTGCGCTTCAGTGCTGGTTATCCTTTCCCCATGTGAGGGGAGCAGAGGGTGAACCCCATGGTGGTGGGGGGTCAGGTAAGGGTTGATGACCTTGCAAAATACTGCCTGGGGACAAATGGCCAGGCCCAGCAACGACCAGAACTTGAGCCACTAGTGACACCACCCCATGCGTATCGCTAAGAGAGAGACCGCTGGCCGAGGGGAACAACTGCCTGGGTTCAGAGATGAAAGGAGCAGTGTAGAGGGGATGCATATGTGAGTGCAGAGCCATTGCCCTGTCAGGTTGCATGCCGGGGAGGCAGTCCGCGTAGGATGTCAGGGCAAGCGTGCACATGGGAGAGCGGAGCATTGCACAGTGCTCGTGCAAGACTGCCAGGCTGAGCACGCAGGGCCGAGGAGCAGATGAGCAGCTCATGGGATACCAGTGCTCGCCAGCGAAGCGTGGGGCAGCAGCCGCAAAACAGCAGGAGCAGCCACTTAGAAAAGCTGTTGCAAGGAATCTAAAGATGTTGGGCTTTTTTTTTTTTTTTTTTTCTCTACAGTGAACTGGCCAAGACCCAAAGACCTGAAGGGACAGTGTCGGCTCTAAGTTGCCGTGCTGCTGGTTGTAAAAGACCATTTAGGAAAATGAACTTTTCTTTTCTGTTGTGTGATTCTTCCCCCATGCCAATTTAAAAGGCAAATGAAGTGAGGGCTTTTTATTTTTTTATGAAGTGCCTACACAAAAAGGCAGGTTCCAAGGGAAAAAGCAAAAGGTTTCTGACATGCTTGTTCTTTGTCATAAGAATATGAAAATATTTTAATGTGGTTGTTTGCTCCTTCAGGATTCTTCGCATTTTGCTTTGTACAAACAGAACAAAGGGGCAATGACTGGGCTACTGAAGAAACAAGTTTTCCATCTCCCCATGGCAGAGAAGAAAGAAACTGAACTAAGTTTGAGCTCCCTTTGATGAAAAAGGAGAATGTATCTAACATTCTGATCTGTGAGTATTGTGGTTTTGACAAGGGCTAGGCCAGTATTACAAAAACTCCTAAAATAATTAGCATCCTCCTTCAGGGGCAGGTATGAAACCCTCACATACATCTCAGTGGGAACAGAACTTGGACATTTCTGTTGGTGGACTTCTGGCGAGCTGTAAGGACTGGTGATGCTGCTGCATGTGGGAGATGAAAGAGAGGAGGTGCCTTCATGCTGAAGGCGATCCATCTAGTGTGTGAGGGTCAGGTGAAGATCCCTGATGGCTTCTAGCTGCCAGCCTGGATGCAGGTAGGAGGACAGGGCACGTAACCTCAAGGAAGGTAGCCCATGCAAGAATCCTGATTGCTTGTGTTTCCTTGGCCCACCTGAAAGGGAGCATTAGTCAAGGCTGGCCGCTCTCACAGCCTGAAGAAATGTCTCTGGGGCCACCTCTCCCTGTTCCTGAGGAGTGTATCTTGCCCTTTTCCCCTTACAGGCATGGTTATTTATCTTTCAGCCAGTTTAATGAGCTGAGTCAGTTCACCAAGGGCAGACTGAGAGTCAGAGGTGGCTTGAGAGAAGCAGCCAGACACACATCCGAACGCAAGCAGGGGAGGGAAGAGGAAAGGAGCGGGGAGAAGGACTGCCCTTTAGCCATGCCAGTGAGCAGGTAGGGTCAGCTCATCCCACATTGGTAAACCTCACCCAAAGCAATGGCTCTAACCAGTGCTTCAGCCCAGCTTGCTGCTCTGGCTGCCCTAGACTGGGCTGGGGACCCCCCCACCTTCTCCCACTTCTCTTGTTGAAAATAGCTGCCCTCCCTGGAGCATACTCTGCTGCCTGTATGCCAACCGTGGTCGGCAGAGAAACAAACCCTGAAATCCAGTGTCCCAGGAAGCTAGACCAGTTTAGTCCCTCCATCTACAGGCATGGGCTGCCCCATGCCCACCTTGACCAGGAATACCCAAAATGCTGTCTGTGCATTGCCATCTGTCATTGAGTGCGGCTTACTTCTCTGAGGAAATCCACTTAGGTTTCCTCAAGAAACAGAAACATCACAACCACATTCTCATTTCTGGGAACAGAGGTTTTGCATACACTGAAAAAGACATAGCCATGATGGCTTACTGACAGGGTCGGGAGGAGGGTTTGGCAGGGATAAAATCTCTACAAAACTTCTTTTGGAAGCAGCCCCGCCTCTCTGTGCTGCCTGTTGTCTTGGCACTGTCCAGATCACGACTCTTGGCTGTACCCCAAGTTTCTCCTAGATGCACTTATTGAATCTCCTCCCTTTATTTTCCCCAGTGTGTTTGGAAGACAAAGCCACACAATGGGGTTTAGTGAAAGAGTTTCATTTTCCACCCTGAGCGCTAGTTCCCAGGGGAAGACAAAAAACACCACCCTTTAATTACGATTAGTTGCTGCCTTTCAGTTTTGACGACCTAGCCTTGATACAACACTTTCTAGAGCACAGTGGTTGGCTCTAACCAATTCTGGGCACGCCTCTTGGCAAATGCATCAGGGCAGTGTTTCCTTGCAAGATTTTTTCCTCTTTGCCATTTGTCAGGAGCTGTGGACATGCTTCCAAGACTTCTGTTGACTGAGTGGTGCTTATGTTTAGTATGAAGTATGTTTATGTGAGTATACTAAATTAATATCACCTAAAAACCAAAGGTGGAATAAGATTAGTAAATTTTAAGGTGGAGCATCCAGTCTCTGTTGTAAGGAGAACGTATTCCCTGGGCATCTGTAAGGGTCTAGCATGCTCAGTAAAGTACCTTCAAAGTAGGTAAATGAAACGGTGTCTGTACCTTGGACAGGAGAATCTATTTTGAGACAGGATGGTATTACGTTCTTTCTGCACATCAATGCTTCGTGGTTCCTGAAGAGAAACTCATCAATCTGTGGTGACAATTATATGGGGAACCTCACTGGAAGCAGATTTTAAGAAAAGGTTATATGGATTAGTGATTTGAGAGTGGATCCTCAAAGAGTGTGAATTATTTACATATCGGTTAACTGGATCATAGAGAGCAAACCTGGGAAGATATTACTTAACGAAGGCCAGCTGAATATATCCCACCAGTACCTGTTTGACACTGGGCAAGGGAAAGCTGTGAGTGAAAAGACTTGCTATGCAGCTGGCTCAAGGCAGAGCCTTTGTGGAGAAGACAGACATATAGCCAAGTAATGCTGCTAGATAAAGACAGTTTGTCAGAGCACATTGCATTTTCACCTTTGCAAGACCATTATTTCCAGTTGTTTCTGTCAAAAAGTAAATAAAAATCAATACATTCCAGATCTATGTAATCTATTCTTAAAATGTAGTGGGACTTCATAAGTAATGTCTGGTAATTTGCTATCAGCTTGGTCAATGACGGTCAAATTACTTAATTACATATAACAGTTTTTCTGTAAAGACTTAGGAAAACACAGATAAACGTAACTAATCCCGCTTTATTTATTCCCTGCAAACAAAAGCCTAAGGGTTTCTGGAGGGAAAAAAAAAAAAAAAAGCTCTGTCTAATTAACATAATTAGAGATGGATGTCACTCAAATCTTCAGCACAGCCCACAGACGTCCTGGGTATTTTGATTATGTAGTTAAGTCACGACCAGGTACCACTTTTTCAAGGATGGTGATGTCAAAGGGCGCTGTCATTGCCTGCCTTTGTAACGTTACCTTCCTGCCACGGGATGGCATCTGCTGCAGGCACCCAAAGTGCCACCAGAGTGGTTGGGGTCTCAAGGAGTTGTTGCATTTCTAAGTGGGCCAGGTACCAGGAGCCCTGCACCTCTGTGAGCAACACCTTCCCACGGTTTCACGTGCGGGGGTGTCTTCTTTGTAACACAGACATACTAATGGGAATTTAGAAGGAAGGAGTAAAATAACAACTCTGACAACCTCATGCTTTTATGTGTAGAAGATGCGAGGAAGGCCCTCGGTGTCCTCCCGTTGCTCCTGGCGTCCTCAGCTGGCTGGTTAAATGGAGGGAGGGAGTCAACCAGTTCTCATAGCTCCATCCAGCTCTAGGGGTGCCTGCTGAAATTGTCTTCAGTGGGGGAACATCTGTGCACTGGGGCTACCTTGAAAATGGTCTTGGAGTCCCATATCCACAATAGACAGATGCTAAACAGCCACTGCTTCCTAGCTCCATTGCCACAGCAGCTTCTCTTTACTTGAGAATAAAATATGGTTGCAATCAGGAGAGATGGGGCTTCAGATGGCTTGGCACTTTTCTTCCTTTGATGATGACATTGCTCCAGGTGATGCCTTTCCTTTTAAAGAAAGCCATCACAATAGAAATTTGTGGGCAATAGGATCTGTACTCTTCACCTCTAAACAAGAGGAGTTTTCACTGAGCTACTACTACCTGATTAGCATTAAAAGACTATACTGCTGTAACACAACACAAAACTGCCTGCGCTTCATCCTGCAGCCTCCTCTGGTCTGCACTTGGATCTTGGCAGCCTTACCTCTCCACCTGGGACAGAATCTGTGATCCCTGAAGTTACAACAGGTGACCCGTGCGTCACATCATGCTTTCTCCATGGAAGAATGTCCTATGAGTGGTGGGTGGTGATCTTTGATGCCATTTACCATCCAAATGCTGAAAGGATATTTGGGTTGAAGGGAGGCTTGTGGAATGCCAAAGAAAGCCTTATCTGTGCAGCAGGTGAGGGAAGGCTCCCAGCTCTCCGTCCTCTTCCTACTGAGGTCTGGAGGGGTGATGATGGACACAGGTAACTCCTCCTTCAAGGACACACTCCTAAGCACCCTTTAAAGACTGCAGAAATCAGAAAAGACACAGAACAATGAGCATTCTGGGTGCTAAATGTTAGAAAAGCTTTAAGATAATCATGGCAAAAAGGCAAGGAAACTCAAAGCAGCCCCTCTGGAGAAAAAAAGAATCAAAAGAGAGACTATAATAAATTCTAACCAAAATATATAAAAAAAATAAATCCCTCCCTAACACATATGCACACAAAAGATGAAGAAAAAGGCAGCCTGATTCTATTAACCAAGTATTAACACCCCTGGCTAAAGAAACACTGCAAAAAGGAAGGATTAACATTTTCAATAAAGGGGACCAGATATTGCAGTGCTAATCACCAGCAGTCTCCACTGACAGGAGAATGGAAAATAATGTTCTTAATAGTGTGAAACAGAGCAGGAGGTTCACAGGCAAAGAATCAGGGGTTGCTGCCGGCAAATGACAAATAACCTGGTTAGAAAAAAGCATCACACATTAGGGGAAGTCTCTGCAAGAAATCGTAACTATGCAAATTGTCCCAGCATCCATGTATCTGGCTGAGCTGCAGCTCTACCAGAGGGTGTCGTGACGAGGGCTTTAGCGCTAAACATTGAGGCTAGGTTTTGCATCACAATTTTCTAGTCACCATTTTTGGAAAAACAGACCCCCAAATGTCCTATGCATTGCATAACCTTAAGGAGCCTGAGAAAAACATATTCAGCTCTGTCGTGTAATGCCTCGTCTCCTTGTGCTGCCTGTTATGTTAAGGTGCACGTGGAGAGATGGGAAATGATGATGTGTGATTTAGTGTAACAAGTCACAGTCTCTTTACCACTTAGTCTGCTTGAATTAACTATTCAGCATTGACCTCTGGAAGGACCCCTCCCTATCCCTACCTAGCAGCTTCCCAGGTGTTCTAGGTAATGAAATACGGGACAGGGATCTCTCCGAGGGAGGTGGGAAGAGAGGCTGAAGGCTTTAGGCTTCTTTCCCCTGCCACCCCTGTTAGCGGTGCGTTTGTCTGTGACATCCAGTGGCACAGGGCAGTCACTTTGGATATCCAGCACTATGTGTGAATGCACACTTTGTGTTGCTTGGATGCTATAGAGGTGATGTAGCTGTATGTATGCATTAAGTTCGTTGTCATACCTAGTGTGATCAAACCTGTTTCCCCTTCCAAAAGCTTCCCCAGAGAACTGTACTTCTTACACATCCAATGATGAGAAAGCTCGGGTTCAGATAAAATGCATCATTTCCAGCTGTCACAGAACTGGAGCTATAGGTTATTTTTTAACCTGTTTCATTAGATTACAAGATGCTGGGGACAGGGATTTTCCTGTTTTCATGCAACAGTCCAGTACAATGAAAGCCACTTGTTACTGGAGGCTTTGGGTGCTACCATTATATGATATGATTGAATATAACCAAGAATCCTCTTGCTCCCTGCCCTAAAGCACCTGCAGAGCCAATTAACATTCGTCTTGTACGAAGGTACCATTTTGCCCGTTCCTGAAAGACAGCTTTTTGGAGAACGATGCAGATAGATACACACAGTATTAGCTTCCCCCTCACTTACAGGCTTGAGGAGAAAAACCCTCTTGAGACTTCCAGGGCATTTAAGCAGGCAGAATTTAATTACTGACAGTGTATTAGGATGTTCTCTGAGCTTCTTGGAACAAGAATGAAGCAGTAGTGGGACCAGGAGCACAGACAACCCACATGTTTACTCCGAGGGCTCCTTCCCAAGTTTGCTGAATCATGAACAACTCTGATGCAGGGAATCCTCTCCTTGGTGCTTGTTTCATTCTGTGCTGTGTTAGGGTACAGTGTCCTGTTTACAATGTGTTTTAATTTGGCTGGGGATGAAAGGTATTGATGTTTAAATATTTTTTTCCCTGTTAACCTATACATTTGCACGGAGTCCACTCTATCCACAAAAATCTCTTCCCTGGATCCAGTGAAAGACGCTAGTCTGAGGTTTCTCTGAAGCCTCCTCAGGGGCCCTTCAGTTCATGAGAACACTGTTACCAAGAGATTAAATGAATTAAAAATTGATGACTGTTCTGTACTGAATGTCTTGCAGTCAAGGATATTTAAACAGATAGCAGGGAGGGTGAAGGGAAGATGGTTTGCCAGAGTATTTTTTCCTGTTTTTAAATAATAGTTTTATGGGGGCAGAGAGGGGGATAGGGAAGGGTGGAGTAGGGGGAGTATCTGCTGGCTCTGGGTGAGGAAATTCCTCTTATAAATGCAATATAGAGAAAGAGTAGAGTGCTCTGGGAGAGGCACTTTGCCCAAACAACACAGAAGGTGTCCAGAGAGAAATCAGAGGATTTTGCAGATTAGTGTCACTTGAACCCAAAGCCTGTCCTAACAAGGCTGGGCACTGGTGGGTACTACCAAGAGAGCCCCCCGTGTCATTCCCTGCAGCTTCTGGGGGTGGAGGGGAACACAGCCCAGTGCCATGCCAGTGCCCTGCCGTGGCTGCCTCCCAGAAAGGCTGAATGAAAGGCAGAGTGAGCAGAAAGGCAAAAAAAGCCAAAAAGTCATTTGTCCAAATCTACCCAGCTTTAGAGTCAGCTGAGATTCAGCACTGCTTTAGTCCCTGTTGGCCCAGGGCTCTTGCCTGGGTTGTCTAATGGTTTTTTATACCATCTGGTGTGCTGGTTCCTGGGATGGGAACGTGTGCGTGTTGTGCCAGATGTTTTGTGCCTCTGCTTTCACCAGTGCTGCTGCGGGAAGTGGCTGGAGAAGTGGCTGGCCCTACATCCCTGGCCGTTTGCTAGGCGTATCACAGGTCCAGGACTGCTTGAAGGTTATTAGGCTGTTGTGATTCACATGATACTGTCTTCTCAGTTCAGCTCTTTAAACCAAGGCCAAAGTTTTAAAAAATGGTGGTGACTACGGTCCCTTTGTCTTTTGGTCCCCAGTTGGAGACAATTTTAAAAGACATGGTTTTTATGGTGTCTGCTCTGAACTTGCTGGGTACCTCTAAAGGTATCATGAGTTGAGTACTCCAAAGCACCTCGCTTTTCTAAAACTGATGCTTGAACTCCATCTGCGTCCCCAACTTCACCTCAGAAGATGCTGTACTGCATGGAAGGTAAAACGTACCGTGTTCACAGATGAGAACAATTTAATCCTGCTGGATTACGTCTGTTAGGAAACAGGGGTGTAAACTGGTTTATGTGCGTAGTCTTTGTGCCTTTATCCCGCATGAAATGCCAGTAATTTTTGGCATCATTCCAGCCTGGAGTGGTGACTGGCTTGGCCTTCTCCTCTGTCCTTACCTGCATAAATAAAAAGGCTCTGTGTCAGTGTCAGTAGTAACAGAGGACCAGTGAAGCAGAAGAGGACGTTTTGTCTGCTGTGAATTTCCATGCTTCAGGTTGCATTAGTTACGAATATCAGAAATACAGATCCACGGAGCAAACTCCATAGATCCACTGAGCAAAATCCATAGATTCACTGAGCAAAATACTACAGGTTGTCCATATATATTTGCGGGGGAGGGAGGGGACACGAAAAAGAGGAGGAGAGCACTGAAGAGCAGATTGTTTACTGTGTTTTGAATTTAAGTTCAAACAAACAACAAAACTTGTGATATCCTGTCTTGACTGAGAGATGAATAAATACCTCAGTAGTTCTTCAAGGTAAAATAGCATTAGATCCTTTCTAGTATGATTCAATATATTGGCCAAGTCATTAAGATTAATGGTCTCAGTGACCACCCAAGTTGTATTTTCCTTGTTTCTTTAAAAACTAATCGTTTTCTCAGAATTTAAAAAACATTTCATGCTGAAAAGTAGCTATTATACCTGCACATAAGCTAATATTAAATATGCACTGTATTAAAACCACTGTCATTCAAATACCAAAATGTAATTCACCCAGTTAAAGAAGAACAGTTGTGAATTTATTTTTCATTCTAGTTTTCCTCCATGAAACGAGCCTGTTTTCTTCGGAGAAGAATGAGGAAGGAAAGCCTCAAATACATGGATGTAATTGCCTTCATTAAAAGCTGGCTGAACAGACTTTATCCTGTGGGGTCTACTCCCTGTCTCTCCGAGGTAAGTTCCCATGTATTTTTAATGGGAAACTTATTACTAATCAAACCTGTATTCTTGCACTGGTACATGAAGGTGGATGTTCTGTACTTTTTCATCATGCTGGGTCTCCTGGGAAGAGCAGCTCATTACAGCGTCAATTGTCCCTGCCCTTTGCAAAAAGCCCCACCAAGGTCATATCAAGAGGTGATGGATAAAGGCAAGCTTTAACCCTTGACCTTGACTTTCCTGGTGCTGAGTGTTAATAAATCTACATTTAGGGGTAGAGGTTTTCTCCCAGCTGCTCTTTGTTTGGGAAAGGGGGTGACAGGCTGAGGCACAACAGGTTGCATTTCCTAGGGCAGTGCTTGGGAAAGGAGGGCTTTCCCTTGGCCCCACCACAGAGCCCCGCACCCATTGCAGGAGGGTGGCTATGAATAGGACTTAGGCATCTGGCAGGGCTCAAGTCACATGATGGGCTGAGACCTTTTGGGTACCTGAGCTCTCCTGTTTTCACGAGGGAGCACTTTCTTGCCACCACAGAAAACAGCAGGGTTTGCTCTTCTCTCTGCTGGAGCCCATGGATGAGGCTGAAACAAGATTTACCTGTGTCATTGTCTTCAGTATGGTGTTCGAGGTGACCTAGAGGCTAAAACTTTTAAAAAAGGGGTCTCCTGCCTGTCACACCCATGGGGAACCAGCGTTGTTGAGTACCAGGAGGAAACAAGTCCTTTGAAAGGCTTCAGAAACCATGGGATATACTTCAGGAGCGACCTTGAGCTCCCCATTGCTCAGCAGCTTCTTTCCAGGTGACCAGAAAGCCCTTCCGAAAGTTGTTCAGTGCCATTGCTCTACGTGTCGAGGAAGGAGCAACCCCAGTGAAGGAGAGACCTCTCCTCTTGTTTACTTTTCTTCTTCTATTCCTCTGCTTAGTTTTCCCCAAATGCTCAGTCTTTCCTTTTTTACCATTCTCATCCCATTTTCCTCAGCTATCTTTAGAGAGTGGCAGTGGGCTTACTTACTCCATTCTCTGCATCGTTTTTCTTAGGAGCTGTAATACTGCTGGCTCTTAGGTTTCCCAGTGGTGAAAAAGGCCATTTGGGGCACCCTTCGACATAGATTAGAGAATGAGCAAATTAATGTCCTGGGCTGGTGCAGCGTGCTTCCGAACACTTAGTTTCTTTTCTGATGAAAAGTATTGCCCTAAAACTTGCAGTGCATGAAGGCTGCCTGTGGTAAACGAGGTGGAAAAATTAGCTCCTGCATAGAGCTACTCTCAATGGCTCTGGGCATTTCAGTGCTGTCATCTTCTGGGAAGTTAAATTGCTTTGTTCCCGGTGTCCAATTAGCTCTATAATCAACTTAGCAGAATGTGGAGCAGGAGTGTGCTGAGATCGTGTATAGTCTTTTTGTCAGAGGATACGTTCAGATTGATCTCAAATCGGGACAAGGACCCATGAGGGGATCTCAGAACAGAGGGCAGAGATTATACCGAGCCGATCAAACTTGGAGCCTTTACAGAACTGGGCTGGAGGGGCGGGGGGTGGTGGTGCTTTCTGCACACTGGAGGAGAAATACCAGAAATGCCAGAAATACCAAGCCCAGAAATTAATGGTACAAGCATTTAGATTTTATTAATTTTATGTAAACATTCAAGTTTGCCGTCAAAAAAAGCAGCCGGCGGTAGCACTGAGAGGTGAGTTTTAGAAGTGCCAGGGTTAGCAGGTAAGAGCAATTAGCTCTAGTATTGTCCCCTCTTGGGCTTTTTGTAGAGCAAGGCTTTGTCCTGTGACTCTGCAATTAGTTTAAACTGATTTCTTGCCAGAAACACATTTAACTCCTTCTTTCTGGGTTCCTGATTCTACATAGGATAAATAGCTGGAATGAAACCCTTTACCCATTCCAAGTATCACAGTTTGTGCAAATACAGTAGAGGAAGAGTTCACAGCCCTGCAGCTAATTGACCAGCACTTTGGGAAAGTGAGACCTTTCTTCACAGCTCCTTTGCAGTGGACACCGGTCCAACATTTGCTTGCATGATCAGCCAAGGTGAGAACTGATGTCAGAGCAGTTCAATGTGGCACAATCCTTTCACAGCCAGGGCAGGGTTTCTGAGACATCACTGACTTCAGCCTGCTCTGTCTTTGCATAGATATTTCTGACAAATGCCCATTAGCTCCTTGGATGAATTCTCTCAAGCGCTGGCATATAGTGCAGAGATCAAAACAAAGGCCACATGAATAGCTCAGCAATCCATAAACTAGAGAAGCAAGAAAGGCCAGGAAGGAAATGGAAATATAATGACCTTCTTCCAACAAGGCAACTGAAACTGCAGTGTGTTTTTCTCAACTTTCAGAGTAATCTGTAGAGCAAGGAGGCATAAAACAAGATGGAGTGGGAATAGACAGAACAAAAGTGGCCTTCTAATGGCAAATGAGATAAAAATATACCATCAGGTCTTCAGGCATGGTTGGCCCAGGTGGGCACTGTGATGGCTGTGTAGTATTGTCAGCAAAGGCTTATCCAACTCAAGTATGAAGTCTTACGCTTTTGGCCAAACAGTAGTCTTTTATCGGGTGTTCTACTTCTTCATGATCTCTTCCCTTGAGTTCTGGTTGGTTTGCAAAGAAGACATGTTTTCTCCGTGCCCCTTCGCATCTGTCTCATGTTTCCCCTTCTCATTTATGACTGTGTTGTGGGTGCTGACATTTTGGTGCATTGGGTTCTATGGCAGTGCTGGCCTGCTACTGTGTACTATGTCAGGCTTCGTTGGGGCCAGGGGATCCACGTCATGGCACATCCCCAGTCTCACTTCTGCTCTGATGGGACATGGAAACGAAAAGCTTGTGGCTCTGCAACTGCACATACAAGTGATATCAGCTTAGGAACAAGAGGTGGTTCAGAGTTTCGTGTCCAAAGCATGAGACTTGATGGATTTGTCTACATTCAGGACCGTCCTGTCATCCCCAGGTTCATCCTGTGTGATACAGGTCTCCTGGTGAGTGACAAGTGGTGCGAGCCTACTGCAGCAACAGAAGGCAAGGGGAATAGTTATTTTTAATGCCCTAGGGACACCCATTGTCCAGATTATTCCTTTGCCCTCACCCCATATCACTGCCCTTTAAGGTTCAAAAGTGGTATGTGTCCTCAGCATGGTTACAGGAGGGGAAAAATAAACAAGTTTACTTCTCTCTCCCAGCCGTGCTAAAGCCAAACAAACTTTGCACCTTTTGCAGCCAGAATTTAATCTTTTCCTCCTTGTAGTCTGCCAAGCAGAAACCTTTACAGAAAAAAGCATGGTGATAAGCCAGAGCAGGGGCCGTCTGTGTCTCCCAGGTCAGGGAAAGGTCAATGCACATTAAATGAATATTGCTGGTGCTTCTGTTACAACAAGGCCTAAGCAGTTCAAAGCCAGGCTGCATCATCTGTGGCTGAAAATCATTTGCAGTGCTGCTTCCTGAGCAGCAGATTGGCTTCCCATTACACAGGCTAATGAGAAAGTGTCACAAGTGGTCTCCGTAATAATGTTGCAGGAGAATCCTCTGATTCTGAGCACACTTGCAGACATTTTGATTAAAAAGAAAGAAAGAAAAAAAATATATTCTCACAACTTGTGCTTTTCTATCCTCAGCCTGAAAGTACTGAACCTGGAAATCAAAGCAATGGGATCAAGAGAGCTGGAAGCGAGAGGTGCGTGTGCTTACATCACTACCTGACCGCTATTCCACTAAAGTCCTCAGCAGAGCAGAGCTGTCGGCTCCCAAGGGCAGTGTATTGTGTGTCCCTGCCACCATCAGATTGTACAGGGGCATTTTAGGATTTCCCAGGGAAAGGTATGAATTTTTGAGATTTGCCTTTTTTTACAACATCTCCATCCCACCTCTCCCTGGACAGTCTTGCACCCAGCTGCCAACAATAGAGCAAAGTGGCCTATGATCCCTCCAATCTCATGCCAGTTTGGAGCAAAGGCTCAGGATCTGAGTCAGGACAGAAATGAAAAGATGCTGACCGCAAGTCAGAGTTCACCACAGAGCCTCCTGGTTAAGATATAGTGAGGGAAGGTATCTGACTTTCTGAATGCAACAGCGTGGGGATTCTTACTGGGCTGGTGTGTCAACAACAGTGCTAAGCTGTTACTTTACAAGCTCTTCTTGGCCATGCAGTGTATCTCCTTTTGCATTTGGATAGCTGAGGGGGCAATACAGTGCCCTCTGCCCCTTAACCCACTCTTGTTTTCAATGCACCTCCAGGGAGGAAAGGCAGTGACCTTTGTTATATACTACCATGAGGCTGACAGGTCAAAAAAGCATCATGATCATAAAACACTTCTTTCCAGGCTAAGGCCAAGGTTTGCAAAGATCGATTTTCCTGCCTTGCATGCTTCCAGGAGCCTTCACTAATTGTACTCCATTTCTCATGAACCATTGCATTAACTCTGGCTTTCTAAAGACCCCCACTAGAGAGGCTGCAGACATAAAACCAGCAGAGTATACCACAACCTTGGAACACAAGTATTCCTTGTCTAATTTATTTGTTACCCACTACCGTGTACTGTACATTATGTTACAGAGGTTATAAGAGTGAGAAGTTCCTTACTGCTGCCCTCTGGGTCAAGCCAAAACCTCAGGAGAGGAGATGAAGAGAGGACAACTGCTTTTTCCCTAAGAAGAGGTGGGCATGGTACAGCCTTCCCAAATGATGGGGTAGGCAGTGGGCAAAAGGGACAGCAAGCAGGGAGCAGACTGAGAAGCGCGAGAGAGAAGACGGAGGCCTGTCTGTGACAGGGAGCAGGCTTAATGCCAAACCTTAGTGGGGTTGGTTTGGTTCAGGAAGCCACTGAAAGTTGAACAAGGACTGGAGGGATGGGCCTGCCTTTCCAGGACCCAGTGGGTAAAGGGAAGGTTGTTTGCTAGTCTTTCTAGTTAATCTGTTTCATCCACTCAACCGGAATTTTCCCCATTGAAGTAATTTACCTATCTTTGAGTTATTATTTGTATGTTTTATTAAGAACTGATTCAAGAGTCTGGGATACTCTGGTGTCTTCTTTGTGATGGAGTCAGCTGGAAGAGTGAGGAGATCAGAAGGTCTGCCTCAAGGCTCTGGTCTCTTTTGGATACACACAACCTGGAACATGGGGTGTCTTCTCTAGAGGAAGTGGTTACTATTATCAGCATCACTTGAATGAAGAGAATACCCAAGGTCACTCTGCCCTACATATGCTCACAGGGCTCCAGGGCTGCTTGTAGACTTGGGTCCCCAGGCTCCTGAATGTCCTTTGGGACCACCACAGCAGTGCCAGCTAAATGTCTCACCTGGGCATCTTTTCTGCAGTGTCGGAGTTCAGTGACTCACTGGTTCCTGGCCAGATCTCACCCTGGTGAGGAGCCAGAAGCTTTCCAGCCAAGACTGAAGGAAGCTCCGGGCCCGTGTGCCAATTTTACTGCAACCATGAAACAAGGCATAGATTCTGAGCCCAGAAAGCTAAACTAGAGCATTCTTTATGTTTAATCCTCACCAGAGGTCACAGTACATCCAGTACATCCTATGATAAATTACAGACTTTGGATGGAAGAATGAAAGTTTCAAAGACCAAAAAAGTGCATTCTTATCACTGTGCACGTGCGCTTTTCAGCACATACACAAGTTTGACTCCCAATCTCATATTTCTTCCAAAAAGCAGCTTTTACCCTAAGGTGCCACATGGGTCAGGCTCTGTTCTCCGGAGGAAGTGATTACTGTTATAAAGTTGGAGGGTTATTAGAAACGGAAATGTGGAGAATTTCTGTGAAAATCTTCTTGGGGATTGGTAAAAAGTTTGCCTTAATTGGCTGTGAGGGCTGTTTCAGAAACAGGCTGGTCTAACAGCGTAAGACTAGCTGCAGTCACCTCTCCTTTCAGCAGCAGATACTTGTACTGCAGCTTTATGAGAACTGAAAAAGGGGGGAAAAAAAGGACAGGGAGGAAACAAGTCAGCTATTCAAAGAGAGACCAGAATGAAGCGGGTGACATTGGTGACCCATCTGGTCATCTGAGATTAGGGTGATTTGGGATTTAGAAAACATTAATACCTAGGAATTGTACACGTTAATATAAATTCTAAATCTAATTCTAATTAGAGAGGGATGTTTTCCCCTTTCTATTAGACTGCAAGAAGACATAGCCAGACTGTGAGTGTTGTGCCTGGCTTCTCACAGAATTTTTGTAAGGCTGGGTTAATCAGGAGACCCATGAAATTGGGGCCTAGCATTTGGGAGGTGGCTCCTCAACTAATCTGTGCTACCATGTCACTGAACCTCAGATCTAGAAGGGGCATTGCAACCCATAATGAAACCCCAGGACTAACAGTCAGGACAAGCCATGGACAGGAACATCACTGTGGTTTAAGCTGTCAAAATACTACACGTGAATAAGAAGAAGGGATGGTTGAAGGGAGGAAAGCTAGTAACTTTCAGGGCATAATAACAGTTACACGTTAATCCATCTCTGCAAGTTAATCCATCTCTGTGGTTTTGTTGGCATTTAAAGTTCCCCTGCCTTTGCCATAGCATAAGAATGGGGAGGCATAACTGCTCAGAAATAGAAATTATTTCAGCTCCTGGGTTTTGCCTGGTCTGTGTCATTGCCACTAAATAGAAACTGTCCTTAACAGGCATCTTCAAGAGAAAACTATTGAGTGGGAGAGAGGGAGCTGAGACCTCAGTGGCTTGCCTTCTGGTGCTTCTTCTCTTTCAACAGTGCAGATGTTACTTTCCAGTCGGGTTTAAGAGAGAATCCCTACTGTTTGAGGATGTTGAGAAGATTAAGGGATTAAACAGAAAGGGCTCCATTGCAAGAATTTCTCTTCCAGCTGGTGCTCCGTTGGGGTAGAAAATTTTCTGAGATAGAGAGATGCAGATATGTTGTGCATACAGATAGATTTGGATCCTCTGATTAATTTAATGTTAACACAGTGTCATATTTTTCCTCTGGAGAAAATTAGAGTAAGATAATGCCACATGCTGTCAGTCTTAAAAGGAAATCAGTAGGGACAGTTGAAGTCCTGAAATTATTTTTTTCGGGCTTTTAGTTCAGACTCATGACCCTCCTCCCTTACCCATGTAATTTTAACTTTTTCCTTTTAGTTTTATCACAAGTGGCACAATTACAAATCTATGGCTGGATAGAGTAGGTGGACTGTGAATTTTCTCTCCCTTCTGCTGGGTTAAGCCCTGCCTTTCAAGTTATTTTACACATAAAGACATTCAGCTGCCTCTGATCTTCACGCGCTTTCTCTTGGTTTCTTTAGAATACAAAAGTGAATGGCTCAAGCAATCCGAAGCCCATTGAAGTCAATGGTCCGTAGAGATTAGAATGCCTCTTTCTTACCCTGTATTTTTGGGGGCAGAGAGTATGGCGCAGAAGACTGGGTGTATTGGGGAGGAAGAACTGTAGCTGGCCTTTCCTCTTTGTCAGGTGTTAAAGGATTGCTAATGCACTTTAAAGGTGGTTTGAACTTAAAAAAACCACCTAAAATAAAGAAACACATCTTATTTTTTAATACATTGAATAGGCACCCTGTGCAGTTAAGAAGGGTAGAAGAACAAACCACGAGCTGGACTGACTGATCTCTGTTACATGGGAAATTGTGCAACTCATTGCCTGCTTTTTGGAACAGCATCTTCTCTCCCTCCATTCTGTTCCTATATTTCTTTCTCTTTCTACCTTGCTCTGCACTATTTCCACCATGTTCCTTCTTTGGATTTATCTTTTTCCCCTTCCTTCCACTTTCTTTCTACAGGGAATGATCAAGGAGGCCTGGTAAGGAGATTGCCCTGTTCCCTGGCCTCAGTTTAAACATGGTTAACACTGTGGACAAACCATTAAGCTAATCAGCCTTCACTCCCTTCTTCCTCCATCAGACTCACATTCCCTCTATGGTTGTTTTCTCTCATAAATCTGATTTTCTGGGATAGGAACCTTCAGAATTGCAAAGTTTGTCTGCAAATGAGACGACATGAGTTCTCATCCCTTCTAAGTGCCTTGAAGAGGGATTGTAAGGGCTGGTGGAGTCTCTGCTCAATTACTTATGTGATCACAGGGGCAGTAGTCAGGAAAAGGAGGAAAAATATCACATATTCTCTGCACAAGTCACTCGTCTTTTATACTCATTTACCCTTCATTTCATAATCAAAAAAACCCCACCAGCACTGTTATTCCTTTCTATTTTCCTGGTAACCACAACAAAGCCCTTACAGATCCAAGATAGATGTGTTCACGTAACTTGAACTGGGCATGACTTAAACCAAGAAAAGGAAGGAAATTCACAGTTCTCCCTCTGCACTTTTTTCAGCTAAGTTTTTTTCGGTTTTGGGGTTTTTTAATTGAAAATCACCAGAGTTGCAGTGCCGTTAATACTTTTGTTTGTTGGTATCATCCATGCTGTTGTGGACAGCAGCAGTGTGAGTTCTTCAGGGACCCACAGATGCATTCTACTCCAACCCCACCCATCACAGCTGTCAAGTAATAAATGAACTGGTTCCTCATGTTAGTTTAGCATTGCCTTGTGACCTGTATTTTCAAGGATGTTTTATCAGCCTCCTTTCCAGTGCTTTGACTCCCCAAGTCCTGCTCCTGTGCCTCCCTGTGCACAGCCCCTGGGGCTGCAGCAGCCCCCCCGGCCAGCTGGAGGGTCCCAGCTGGTGTGCTCAGAGCATCACAGCCACTGCTGGGCTGGTGCGCTGCTCCGCCTGCCCCAGAGCACAAGGCTTGTCACTCAGGGAGGATTGACATGAGCTATTAGTTGTGACGGATGCACACTTGACTAGTTCTGATAGCGGTATTTTCTTTCAGGCTGTGACATTATTGGAACAGATCACCTTTGTTTAGCACTCACCACACTCTCATTTGTCAAACAGTTCTCTCAAAATAATGTGACTGTACAAAGTTCTCAAATATGCCTATGTTTGAAGCAAGTTCTCTGCTTTTCAGTCCGTCAGGTGCCACTACTGAGAGCCCAAACACCTTTGTGAAAATAAAGTTTGGAAAAAGTTGCTTCCCTGCTTGAGCGTGGATACTCAACAGGCTTTTCCTTATTGCTCTTAACTGCTGGTGGCATGTACAGGATTTGAAGCTCAGTCAGAGCTCTGACTGTTCCCTAGATTTTAGGCCAGCTCCTTTGGGTAAATGAAGTTCCTGGAGGGACAGAACAACCTGGAGAAGAAGGCATTATCTCCATAGACCCCTGCATAGGCCATGCTCTAGGTGTCTGAAAAACTGTCCACATTTTCCTCATTCTGCAACGATGATGGGATGAGCATAGCCCAAGCAAACTTCAGAGTCATGTGGCATCAACTGCCATGGCAAGGAAGTTGGAGATGTCTAGAAGTGCAGTCTTGTGCACGTAGGGCTCAGTAATCAGCAGCACATGCATATTCTGTGCTGAAATACAAATATAAGCCAGTAGTGCTACTGTAAGCTGGAAGCAGTGGAAGATCAGAGAACTGCCTGCCAGTGAGTACAATATATGTTTTGTGGTGCCACAGTTCAGGAAAGAAACAACTAACAACCCTTTTAGAAGCAGAAAAACAAGTTAACGTATTGTTGCTGTACACCGTGTATATTGGCAATCATGATCTCACAGGAGTTATGTGGGTACACAGAATGGAAACCAGCTAAAGGTAGCATAATACTTTTTCATGCCCAGACAGGTAATTATCCTCTCACTTTTTAGAGAAATAATGCTTTTGAACATGTCAGAGAGCTGGAAATGAAATCTGTTTTCAAGATTAAAGGGGACAGATTCCTGGATGAGTTAGAAATGTTTGTACAATTTTTTTAATCTTAAACTCCTTCCCCATGCCCCTTCCCAAATACCCCCAGTTCATTTCAAGTCCAGGATTTCTTTTTCATGTCGGCTGCTGGAGGACTGCTAGGGGCCACCTAGAGCAACTCAAAGCAGGACAGTCACCAGCAATAAATTAGATCAGCTGTGGCTTTGTCTCGGTGAGTTTAGAGATGATTTGTGGCTTTGCTGTTAACTACCAGATGTCTTTGTGCTGTGCTGGGGATGGACTCCCACAAAGGCGGGCTGACTTCTTACAAATACGGAAAATAATAACGCATTCTTCTGGGTTTTACTATACCTGCTCAGTATGGCTGAGTATAATGTTAACAGTACATGTGTACACAGCACCAAAGAAACTGTCAATTAAGATATCTCACCGTAGTATAAGGCTATTGGACAGTAAGGGTTTTGTATTTATGGTTCCACACCATGCCTGAGAGCAGTACTCTGTGGAATTATCAAAGGAGCTGATTAGTGTAATGAATTTTGATCCTGTCCAGAAGCTGTAAGAAATCGGTTTGCTGAGCCAGTCTCACCTGATGAGTATGCATCAAGGCCCATTGTAATTCCTGGCAAAATTAGAGAAGGAGGCAAACTGTCGTTGCAGGAAAATAAACTTGCGTGCTGAAATGTACACTGCACATGCATGGAGAAACCGAGCTTTGTTATTGTGCTCGGCAGGATGGATCATGTAGTGATAAAGTGGGATCACTCTGGCGTTTCAGAATTGCTGCGTGTGTCGTAGCACGGTCCTCCAAATGTCAGAGCCTCGAGGAAGTGATGGACTGGTTTCTTAGCAGGTGCAAATCCCCAGAGCTGCACTGACTTGCACCATGTGGAGATTCTGGCCCAAATTTAGACCACAAAGAAAATAATTTTTAGTGGAACCAAGCTTATTAAATTTTAAATAAAAACTCTGTTTTTGTAAAACTTATGTATTTACTTATCGTTACTTTTAAAAGGGTGCCTTTGTGTAGAGAAAGGTTGGACTTTGCTAACTCCCTTTGCACGAAACAGCACAAGCCCCTACATGGCTGTCTGTGATTATTACATTAACACATCTCTATGGTTACACCACAGAAACCTTTAAGTGTGAATGCATTTTTTTCCCTTAAGTACCAAGATGTTCCTGATGGAAAAAAAATGACCTCTTCTTGGCTCCTGAGATAGAGTCAGGGATGTGATTAATGCTGACTGTATTCCACTGTTTTTCCCTGAAGACTAGCTATTAATATTTTCCAGTGATGTATGTCCTTTCACTGAACCACAAATGGGTGGTCAGCAAGGTATCTAAGCCCACATTTTGTCTTAAGAAATCACTTTCACTGTACCACCCCACACAGGGCCTTTGACTTAATACCCAAGGACTGTCTCTTCCAAGAATGCAAGAATGGACACCTCAGGCCATCTTACTTTTTTTCCAGTTATCTGCCATTTAAAGGAGATCCAACAGCCTGTCAAATGGAGGGCATTTCTAGATTTAGTAGATTACCTGGTTAACTCACAGTGGCAAGCTACTGATATGGCTTACACATCAGTTGCTGTACGCTTTTTGATGTATAGCCTTGCAAAGTCTGTTTGATTTGGCTTTGTTTTTGGTTCCATCAGTTGTATCATTAGGTTGGCCCAACAAATTAGGTGACACTTTCAGAAGGATCCACCTCTCATTTTCTTTTAAGCGAGCATGGTAAAAGGGAGGGAAGGTCTCTGAGGTCCAAAGCTGTGCTTTATTACACAAACGTGCACAGCTAAATCAAAAAACCTGCAACAAATTAAACCACAATGAGAACAAAAGTGCAGCAGAACAAACCAGGATGCTGATGGGTGAGATAGATGAAATAAACGTCTTGAAAGCAAAGCTGGTTGCTAGAAGGATGCTCGCTCTTCTCTCCTGTCCAGCAACTTGCAGTTGCTTCTCAAGATCTATGAATTCCTCACAGTCCTCTGTAGATGCTTAGGAAATTCTCCTTTCTTCTGTAACCCCAACCCCCTGATGTAGACTTTGCTTCCTGCTACAGGCAGACCACATTCTCCTCCCAGCCATTTCTTCACCTCCACTGTGGCACTGCCCACTCTGTGCCCAGGATCTCTGCCATACCACAGCGCTGCTGGGAAGGAGCAATCAATGTACCCTTCTTGTTCCTTCTCCAGGGGTTTCACCTCATCTGACAGCCAGGACAAGCTCCTTCTGTGCTGCTCCCCACCGTCACAGCCTCCTTAGCAGAATGTCCTGTTCTCATCCCAGGCATCATCCTGCTCAATGCTGTAGAAATGCACAATGGGAAGAAACTTTTGGCACGGAAAGCTTAATTTGGCAGTAAAAGCATTGGTTTTATAACAATTTACTTTTGCTCTCTCCCCACTATCTTTTGTTATAACAACCTTGATTTCTTTTTAAACTAGGTTGCAAGCTGCACAGGAGTGAGGAAACCTGCAGCTGAACAACACCCTGCACAGGCAAGGAGCTGCTCTTTTCCAGACATCCTGGGGATGTCCTCACAAGAGATCGGGGCAAGCAGGGGACGATGGAAGGAGCTGTGGGGTAGGTTTTGTGTGCAAACGGTCCTAAAGGAGCGGGACCTGTGGTGTTGGCACAAGCACGCTTGTGGCTTCACAAGTTAATGTCTGCCGGGGGATTTTCTGTCTCAGCTTTCACTCTTTGTATTTAAGCATTCATATGACTCAAGAACTGGATTACAAGTTCTCCGGATGCAGATTCACCTAATTTTGTCTTGTTACTGACCTTCTGTTCCCTTTCTGCCCATTTATTCCTCATTCTATGTCCTAGAGCATCCTATGCCCAGCAACTGGGCAGTTAGTCCAGTTAGTGTCACTTTTGCAATGCGTATTCTTAAAAAAATATTTTTGTAATTCACACAGTCATGTGAACGCATGTGTTCAGAGCTGCAATGATTGCAACTTCTTGTTACTACAGATTTGAATGAAGAACACGTTTGGCTATGAATTAGTGTCTAGTCCTTTAATAATGTCCCAAACACTCCAGTTCAGTTCTTTAAAATCATTGACAAGACTAATTTTGCTGTTTTTCTCCATGTAGACAAGGGATAGTATGGAAAAACCCGTGAGTATGCCCCTGCTGTCTGGGGGTCCTGGCTGCCTTAGGGCTTCAAGCAAATCTCACGACCGAAACTGCGAAGTATCAGAGGTGCAGAATCATGTATGCTTTTCCCCTTCAACAGCTTTTTTTTGCTCTGAAAAACCAGGACACAACCTTTGTACATATCTGTTCTAAAACTGGCTATTTACCTCTCTGTGACTGACTGTTTTGACAGAAAAGATAGTATTTCTGCCTTTGTATAATTTTGATAAAAGAAAGAGTAAATAGCATCCTCCTTTCTAAAGAACTAACAGCAAGTGGCGTATCAGACTCAGAAAATTTTCTTGAAAACGCCTGTCCCCTAAAGATATATAATACTCCTGTTGCCAGGAGGCAATTGATATCTTCATGGGGAGGGCTTAATAAATTGAAGCAGAGTGGTCAGCTTCCCAGAAAAATGTCAAAGAAGGGTAGGTGTCAGGGAGAAACTATAGTAACATGGGAGGCAGATACAGAGAACTAGAAATGTATGAGTCCAGCAAATCAATTCCTGCCACAATTTACCATCCTAAAATTGCATGAAAATGAAGGTGAGCTGAAAACCTGAAAGGCTTTTAGAATAAATAAATGAGTTAGTTTTTTGGAAGAATTATATAATTTATGGGATATGGTCTGAGTAGGTAAGGCTCAAAATTTCATTTAGTTTTGAGTTGATTTTGTCTGTTGCAAGACTTGGGACTCCTGAAAATGATCTAATTAATTTGTATTTATTTTTTTTTTTTGCCTGTGATTGTTTCCTTATGGTGTCTGCAAGCTCCAATTGCATGGTAGTCCACATGAGCCAGGAAAGTGAAGGCAGTTATCATGAGCAAGTTCTCCTAGACACTATGGTGATACAAACGATCCTATAAATCAGCCAGCACACTCACTGATGTGAAATGGTGAAAAGTAAATAAGATTTATTTTGTAGTTCACTTTAGACGGTATAAATTGAATGAGTTATAAATATTAGAGATGAGGATATTTTTCCTAAATATTGACCAGATCATGAGATTGATTTGAAAGTGTGGCTCCCTACTAAAATCAGTAATTCTGCCCAACAAATGACCGGCGGCACTGTGTACCTGGAATACCTTTAATCAGGGAACAGGCTCCAAATCAGAGACAGCCTCAAGGAGTAACAATGATATCTGGATTTACATGTTCAAAGAAGCCTAGATTTAGGGTTTCCATACATTATATTATATTTTAGAAGTATTTACAAACTACAGCTTCAGATAGCTAAAGTTGCAGTGGTTGGATTTAGGCCCTTTAAGTCTGCTGTTTGTCATTTTGAACTGGTACGTTAAGAGCTTTTCGGTCTCTTTTACCTGCAAAGACCCAGCAGAGCTGATTTAATCTCTAATGGCAAAAGCAAGACAGAGAGGTATGCTCCTTCTGTTGCTTTCAGAATCAATAATATCAGCCACCACATCAGGAGAAACGCAGATCCTTAAATTTAGATGTCTAGAGTACAGTTTAGCTGTTCCTGCTTGTCTGACTCTGGTTATTTGAAATACTTTGCAATGTGAGCACCCAGGACTGATGCCTGTTTCCTAATGTATCTGATGTTAGAGACCCTGTGCTCTCTACGTTAGCAATCCTTTATTAGCTTTTTTGGGTAGTACTTGGTGCCCTTTAAGCAGGAAAGGCTGTATGTAAGACCATGGAAAGTCGATTTGAACAAGGTTTATATAAAAAATGCACATCTTCTGGGGTGGTTGAGCAACTTTTTATGTCTCAGAATGAAAAAGACAAGCTATGTTTACCCTTTAGGAAAAACAGATGGTTATTGGAGGGTGTGGGGAGAACAAACACAGAGGAATGGGTTGTTTACAATGGAGATTTTAGCATACACGGAAATTAGAAATACGTGGGGATGAAGGTGGAAAAATAAGTGCTTAGGAGGAAATGTGGTCACACATGTCATATTATCCAGATAAATGCTCAGTTTGGAGCCATGTTCATTCAGATTTTCTTTTAAACACCCAACCTGGACTTCCAAGCTGAGATGCATGGAGAGATGGCAATGTCATGTTTTCAGTGTCTTTAGATGCTGAATTACATTCCAAGAAACTTAAACTACCTTAAGTCCCATCTTCAGAATAAGCTTTCCTGGGAAAGGAGTTGCAGTGATAGCTACAGGGTTATTCTGTGGTGGTAGTGAGAGATGACTGACTTGTCGGGAAAAGAGGAAGAATGAGATGCCAGAAAGTGTCTTGAGTTATCATTCACTAGAGGAAACATGGGAAGCTTGGGAATCCCTGTTCAGAGGCTTAGGCCTACCATGTACGCATTAAGAAAATCCCATTAATGCAGTCAACTTCTCTGATAATAGCTTGTTTCTTAAGTTATGGAGAGTTCAAGGTTTTTAGATCTCGAGTCACTATCTCCACCCAAAGCAGGACTTCCTCACTCTACTTGCTCATGGCAAAGGTGGTGTCAGGCTGGGTCACTGCTGGGGAAAGAAACCTCACAGGGAGTCCAAACCTGGTGCAGACACAATCCTAATGGCTACAAGGTGTGTTGCAGGATATGGGGAATAGGGCCCATTTCTTCTGCTCACTCAAGTGTTAATTCTCTTCAATGAGAAATTAAAAGAATAGGACCTAGATGAACAAGGGAATACAAGTTGAAATGGGGTTGACCCACTTTCTTTCTTTTCTTATGTGGCACCTCCTAAATCATGCCAAGGAAGATGGATTATACTTTCAGTCATGAGATAAACCTGTAAACTAGTTCTTGTCTGCAGCACTTGTGTATTATAGATCTTGTGTCTCCTGAAAGATGAATAATTACAGTCCCTGGGGAGATACTCTTTCGAAAATGCAGTCATCATGGATTCTGCAGTGTGGGATAGCTGTATGGACAACGATGATAAAACGAAGAGCCTTCTTGTCCCCAGTAGGCATGAAAGTGAAATGGGAAGAAAGAACAGCTCTCATTAGATTAATGAGTGGGGCTTCCAATTTCTGGACAAGTTTCTGTTTCCTGTGCTTTGATGAAATAAATACCATTTGATGAGGACTTTCAAGTACCATCAAATCAAACTGTGGCATAAACCAATTGCATACTCCTTGATTTAAAGCAGGCTTGCCCCAACACAATGTCATATGGAAAGAATGGATCCTTCAGAATAAATTGACTGGATTTTCTTTGCCTCTTTTCCTGTTTGGCAATCTGTCTTCATTGAAACCTTGGTGAATCATATAACAAAACCTAATGAGCTGTGTATCATAAATCTGTAAAGTATCTCATGGATGAATTCTTCCCTGTGCATGCGACATTTACCCTATATTTAGAATTTCAGGCATACTCATTATCCAAGTGCAACATGAAGAACAGTTTATAAGAATTCTCTTTGAGCATACGCTCCAAATATAACATACAGAGATGCTACATGGGCTCTCTTTTCCAGGAACCTTTGTGGAGTAAATATTTGAAGTGTGTATTGTAAAGAAAGCAGTGCATAAGACACAGCCATGGTTACGAAGCAAGCGAGCTTTTCAGGTCAAGGCATCTTTTGGGGTAGATGGAGAGTTCCTTGTTCCCATATACTTGTCTGCAGTAGCTTGTACGCAAAGATAACTAAGTGATACTTCCCTCTCTCTGCCTCTGTTCCATACCATGGAACCAGGCAATTATAATAATTGGTACAGTTGTGCTCTTATTGCCACTCTGCATGAATAGTAACAGGCATAATGGTCACAGAGACCCAGCTACCCTCTCACCAAGAGATGTCATGCACTCAAAAGGGAGCAGAATATAGTCAAGCTTATATTGCCTTTGCCTGCCAACAATATTCGCCATCATACTCCATTTTACAAAGGAGTGTTTCTCAGCAGACATTGCTCCTTCGATGCATTGGCCTAGGATTGATCTGGGTAGAACAAAGGAGACAGGATTTAATAACTATGCAAGTCAAAATGACCCTTCCAGAAAGGTGACAACAGCTATAAGTGCACGGAGACACAGAGCTTGAAATCTTCGCACACATACAAGGAAAGCTCACCATTTTGCCTCTGGCATTTGGGCTCAAAGTGGGAAAAGGACCAGAGATGTCTTCAGCTACCTCATTAAGTGAATGCAGAGCTACTCTCCCAGGAGCAGGGTAGAGTGTTTGTCACTCTCCAGCTTCAATGATATATTTCAAAGCCACTGTTGTTAGCTTCCAACAATGCCTCAACCTTGAAAGGAGTTTCTGTGAAGAAAAACTTGAAAGAGTGAAGCATCTTCCAGCTCTAGGAAGACAAAAGATGATCAGCATTTACAAAGATTAGAGCACAGACACAACAGGATGCTATTCAGGACAACTATTTAGATTTTTATTTCTTCTTGTACTATTGCTACCACCAGGACTTTTGTTATTGTTGTTATTATTATGAAGGCAAACACTAAAAGCCTGTGAATGTTACTCAATATACAATACCTAATCTCTCCAGAATGATGGTGATTATACGGAAATGGAAGAGAAAACAGCAGTATGAAGTAAAGTCCCAGCATTTAAGCTTCATCAGTCCTTAGGCAGTGACTCTGTGACCAATCCAAAAAAACAAGATATATTGATTAGACATGAGAACATAAAAAGCACATACCTGCCAGAGCTTCACACACTGGAACCAAGTAAGGTCTTGTCCAATTTTTATCATGTTATACAATACAAAATTGCCTGGACTAGCATTAATAGACTATATTTGATCTGATCATTGCACCCTTTCTATCTACAAGTAGCATTTAAAATTCATATCAATATCACATTAGGTCAGAATCAATAACAAAACTCAAAGCTCTTTCAGCTTGTCCTAGTATAAAGACTAGATGTAAAAAATCTAAACCTTTCCATTATATCTCTTAGGACTCAGAATCCTGTTTTAAGACACTTAGACCCCTAAGTCCCAATGTTATATACAGTGCCAGCGTTGACCTGAGATGGCGATTGTGTTTCTCCCAGTGTCTCCGGCCATGGTGCATTTTCTAGTGGTGAGATGTCCCCTATTGTTTTAGAAAACAGCATTTAAACATTCAATATTTTGCTTGTTGACATTATGTCACGGAGCAGTGTTCTGTCAAGCAGTTTGAAAAGGGCAATAGCTTGCAGAGTGGAAAAAAAAAACCACACCAACAAACAATAAAAGAAGAAGATTAATCCAGGGGCAAAGAAGAAGGGGGATTTGTAGAATCCCTGAAATTCTGGAGCTTTTGGCTTATTTCTCACAGTGAGTTATAAAAGAAATCAAAGAACGGACAGATCCTGACAGTTTCACAGCTGGAAAAAAAACATTCTGAAAGAAAAACCCTACCCAGAGGTATGCAGCCTGCTGTAGTCCAAGTCAAGAGTGAAGACAGCCCCCATCCCATTCTGCTTCCCACAGCCCCTCCGTGTTCCCAGGGTAGGGATCCTGCAGGAGGAGCGACCCTCAGCTGGTGCCAAGTGGAGGGAAGGGAGGAGAAACGTCGAGAACCGGTGGGCTAGCCTGCAGGCTGATTGTTGTGCTTATGGTTGAGGAGTGTTTCTGCTACAAGGGGAGTGTTAACATTAAGTGGAGAAAAACTAGCAGGTGGAATAGCATACAGAAATCTAGTCTGGCTAACTCTCGCTAAACGTGCCTGGGTTCATCGAATCAACAGCAATATTTCCCAGCATCAGGGGTGTGAAGGCTAGAGCCTGGGAAAAAAGAGGAGAAGATTTTGTGTAAGAGTTTCCTGTGAGGTGTGTGAGACAGGAGAAATGGCTTTAAAAATTCCTGTGAGCTGAGAAACTGTGTTCAGTTCTCAGCATTATGGATACTCCTCCAAGAGCTGAAATAACAAACGCTGTTAGCAGAGCTGTGGGAGTCAGCCTGAGTGGCCATCAGAGGGGCGAGCAGCAGGAGGAGCGAGGGAGCGGGTAATAGAAATAGGTCACTCCATCAGATCAGATCAGTCTAAATCAGGCCTTGCAACTTGTCAAAAATTGATAATCCTGGACTGAGAGGGAAGGTTACAGCATTATGGGAGAAGCAACCCACTAGCCTCCTCCAGAAGACTGAAATTATTCGAGACGTAGTTATAATAACAACTAGGTATTGCTACTCTACCTTGTCAGAGTGGGGGGGTGTTTCTGCCTTTAGTAAGAATATTACTTATCAGCAATTTGATCCTTGTTTGCAATGGATTGAGCTGTTCAAACATGAGAAAGTGCACTACAGTTTTCCTAGATTTTCTGGCCAAAAGTTCCCTAAAATTTGCACCTTGTGTCTGCAGCTGCCAACTGAGTCTTGGTAGGAGGGATACACACCCCTAGTTTTGAAGGCTACCAGCTTTGCATGCACTTCTCTGTTATTAGCAGAAAATTTTGCCCTAAGGTTTATAAAACTTGAGAAGAATTGTAACCACTCACAAGTCAGGAAATACTATTGCCTTTCTCCACGTACCACGGGCTGACAAAGTCATCAGGGAATAGACCAGTGAAGGTGATCTGACCAGGGCCATTCCTCCATTGACCGTGTCCAAAGGAAGCAGCTCAATTTGGTCCAGGAATACCCTTCTCTTTCAGTGAAATCTCAAGATCACAGTGTAACATCCCCAACATAAACAATGTCCTGTCCTAAGTAGTCTCTAGATTTCACTTAAGGCTGACTACCTTCCTTGCTCAGCAGGATGCAATGGAGATGGTGGTGATTGGGCCTTGCAAAGGAGACTTTGAGAGGTCACTTTTGTGGAAGGCTGGCTGTCAACCACAGGACTTCTGTGCCAACCATGGTGCTCCTACAGTCTCAGCACACCACTTGCATTTTCAAGATCTTTTGGAGAGCTCGTATTTAAGGAAACAGGAATGTGTGGAGTATCTACGTGATCTTGCCTGCTTTACCAATATATAAAATACCATCATGCCAAATGTAACACACGCTGCATTATAAGTGATTAATTGTTACACAGAGGGATGGAGAGAGAGGAAAAGAGGGAGAGAAACATTCCTTATGCTAGACTGGTGGATTCAGGAATTTTCAGGGTAAAGACAAGAGTCCTGGACTGATGAAAACTGAGTGTTTCCAGGAAACACATTTCTATGCCCTGCTGTTCAGAGAAGGATGTTTTGTTTTGCTTTGTTTCATTTTGTTTTGTTCTTAACAAAATGCTGGTTTCTGTTCTTGATGTGGCTGTGGTTGAACTCCAACATACCCTGCAGGCATTACCTTCATCTCCAAAACAAACATGCCTGCGTCCATCTGGGTTTGGGAGAACACTAGCCTTCTAACATATTTTACCAAAATCAGGTACTGACCTGTAGAAATAAAACAGGATCCCACATATTACCTTTTTTACGCATGGCCTTTGCTTTGTCATGTTGCACCTCCTTGCCTCCCCATTCTGGTACGTAAGGTAGGGAGCTGCTTGTATAGTCTGTAATATTTAAAAAGACGTCAGAGGTATTATATAGCGATAGAAGAATTTTAGGTACCGCTGGTGCGTATGTGCGTGCATCACCCTTGCCTACCAGATGAAATATACATGAGGGCCGCTCAAGTGTTTATCAATTCTTTCCACTGGCTGAGCCTGCAAAAATGCTCTTGCAGATTACTGGGTAGAGATGTGTCCTGTGGAGGTAAAGGGCATATATTCTTTGACTGCATTTTGCATGCATAAGTTATCCTGAGTATAGTTACATCAATTATTTTACCATCTGAAATCACCCATTATATTCTTTGACTGCATTTTGCATGCATATAGTTATCCTGAGTATAGTTACACCAATTATTTTACCATCTGAAATCACCCAGCTGAAGAGTTCTCCTATTTGTCTGAGCATCTAGTATAGGGAACAAATTTTCTTTGACTTTAGTTTGATGCAGTCCACTAAAGGAAGAGGTTAAGGTGGTAAACGTGGCACAAACCACATATGGGCTCAGGTCTGCAGAAAGAAGT
>NW_009605537.1:46801-67853 GCF_000690535.1 Cariama cristata | reverse complement strand
AAACGAGTGAATAACACCACCCCAGGGAGCTGCAGGGAGCATTAATTCATGTGCTCTTCTGCTACCTGCTGCCGATCGTATCCCCGGTGGAAATCCTCCAGGTCACTGAAGAGGTGAGCCCTTATCACTTCCCCAGAGCACGGCAGTCACTTTGCATCTCCTTGCTCCAGCTGGAGTAAGTCAGGAAAGTCCTGGTAAAGATGTAACTGTCAGGAGCACCAACCTGGTGGCAGTTGAGTTATTACAGGAAAATGGAGTACAAGTCTTGCGATGAGCCTGGTAAAAGCCAAAGGGGAGCATCATTAAAAGGTGCATTGTTATGGACACTTTACAGCTAACAAGAGTGATGCTCCCTTGGGGGGAGCAGAGCCTTGACCAAAGCACTGTCTTGCTTGCCTAAGATGGATCGGCAAGGAGATATACTCTAGAAAAAACGTAGAGCCAAGATTAATAGCAAAAGTACAGTTAGCAACTTCACAGGGAGCACCCACAAGATAATTTATGACAGTGAAGGAAGGAAGGGTATGTACCATGGTAAGTGTCTGTGTTAAAGAGGGACAGTTCTGCAAAACAGGCTTATTAATATGAAAAATGAAAAATGAGATGATTTTTACATTTCCATAGTTGAGGAGACTTGAAGGCACAACTCATTCTTTATTTTTTACAGTAATGTCTTTCTTCATTAACTCTTCACAAGAATTTAGTTGTCCCTACAAGATATCTTCTGATTTTTTTCTTGGTTGCTTCCCTCAGAAGAGAGCCACTCACACCTCAGTGGCATCAGGTTGATGTTTGAAACGTGTAAGCAATTGGGAGCCAAAAGTAGCACTATGCCACATTGCTTTTTCTCTTGGGCTGGTTGAGAGACCAACTGACATCAAGTCAGGGTACAAAATCATTCCCAGACCAGGGCGTTTACAGCCAGAAAGTTTATATATTGGTAAAATTACTGATCGCTTCTTCACTCTTCAGTGCCTGCTTTTCCTTTGATGGCAGCAAGCTAACCTGGAACAGCCTGATGAGTAAGAGGCACTAGACGGTTTTGGATTCAGCCTTCTAGGTTTGCTTGAAACAAGCCTAGTGGCTTTCCCTCGATGGCTCAGGAGTATTTAGACCACCTTCCCTGTGGACCAGAACAGCCTCAGGCGAGCTTCTAGTCGTCCTCATTCAACCCTGCAGCTTTGAGTGGTTTCCCTTGCCTGCTTGCTAAAGCCTGTTCTGTTACACAGGAGTAGCAGAGGATATGTATTCCTCCACCCAGGCTTTTCATGGCTGTGTCTGCTTCCTAAGCCTTCAGATTTAACCCTCAAGCCTTGAAGGTCCGTGCCTTCGAGAATGGAGGTGGCCGGCCCTGAGCCCCACAGCCTGCTAATGCAGATCACTAGCCAGTTGCAAGCTGTACAAAACTGCCCTCTCCCACTGAGGGCTGTAGGAGATGGGAATGAACAGGTACCCATACACAAAATTCAGCTATACATAAATCCCACTTTATAAAAAGTTTGTGCCTGGCCTTGGCTATTCATCTGGTCTTCCTCCACACCCATGAAGAGACAAATGCAATTTGTCTTATTCTGAGATATGGGTTTAAGATAAGTCATCCCTTGCAGCTGTCTCTGCCCTATGACTATAGGAGGCATAATTGATCGAGGGGACCTCAGGTTTAGATGGCCAATGTTAGTTGAGGTGAATCCCACCTCAAGAACACAGGGTCACACAGAGAGGCGGTGATGGAGCTGAAAATAGGAACCAAGTCTTGTGGCCTTCAAGTGGGGGTCACCACCACTGAACTGCTTTGTGGAGGATGCAAGACTACTTGGAAGACTTCTAAGTTATGCGATGGACTGGCAGTGGAGATTACTCTACATAAACATTGGTTAATTCAATATCAGGGCTATTAGGAAACTAGCTGGAAGGCTGCACAGTGCCTCCAGATTAGCGATTAGCATGGCAGGGGTCATGACAAGATAGCCCAAGCTGGGAGGATGCTATTTCCAGAGTCCAGCTGCGGATTTCTCTTGCCAAGGCCAGGAGGCAAAAGCTGCCAAGGATGCTGGACATTAAAAAGCAAGTTCCTTGAAAGAGAGGTTCACTAAGCTGTCAGGGAGCTGTTTGCAGGGAAGGGAGAGGCAGATAGACAGACTCCCACCAGGGACCTGGAGAAGCAGAGCCTGGAAACCCTGGAACTGTGACAAATCCTACATCTCAATCTCTGTTACACACTGGCTTTCCCATCCTTCCTATCCTCTTTGTCACCTGTCTCCAGCCTCCTGCTATTTTTACCGTATCTCTTTTTGGATCTGAAATGACCAGAATGGAGCAAAGGCCTTCAATTTATATAATGGCACAAAAATAATACTAAAAAATCTCCCCCACAGAGTCTGAGACAATGGCCAGCACAAAATAGCAGAGGTTTTCAGTGAGCTGCCTGGGCCTTTTTTCTAAATGGTTACAGTTAATTCAGAACCAAGCAATGCATATGAGTAGTTCAAATGGTTTCTCTCAGTGTGCATTACCTTGCATTTGTTATCTGCCATCTCAATGCCAACGCTCCTCCTTGTTTTTCACAGGAGGTACCCGTGCAGCAGCGTATAAAGAAATGGCCATGTTGACAGTAATGAGGGAGAGGCCCAGACAAATGGGCGTATCGAACTCCTAGGAAAGCACTAGGTGCGGATTATGTAGGAAATTTTAAACACATTTACATTTCACAATGTTGACATTTTTTCTGTGTTCACCGCCCTCTCCTATTCTCACTCCTGGCAGGCTCACTGTGACCAAGGCTTCTGGCTTTATCTTACTTGGACAAGTGACACCTACTGCAATTCCTTGGTTCTCAGTCTTGGAAGCTCTCAGTTCCTCAGTTGCCAGTCCTAGAAGCTCTCTAAGGTGTTGAGAGTGGCAGCTGCCAGAAAGTACCTTTATCCCGAGCCTGGGATGGCTGTGGGAGCACCAGGGCAATGCAGCCGTGACAAGTCACACTGCTCTTGGAGCCGGCAGGGCAATGGGACAAATCTCCGCTCTGCAGCCACCTTGCTGAAGTGTCAGCTGGTTTTCCTTCTTTCCAGGCCTGATCCTATCTCCACTGGCAACAGCAAGAGCCTAATTTTCCCTTTTTTCTCTCCTCTCACCTCCTTTCTTCCATGGATGTTGCAAAGCGTTGCACGGCATTGCACGGCATGCTTCTGCCAGTGATGCCCGCTGTTTGAGGCTGGTGTGCCTGTGCCCCTGATGCATGGAGAGCTGGCTCCTCTCTAATAGCGGGGCTCTTGCAAAAAATGACAACGCTGGAGAGGTCCAGCATGAGTGCAGGCAGCATAGAAGTCTGCCTGCCAGGGAGTCTCAAGAAGCATCTGGCTTCTGAGCGTCTCCCTCCTGAACCTGACATTGGATAACGACAGTAACGAGGGACTTATTATTCTCCCCTCTCCGTCTCCCTCATCCCACTCTCAGACCCCTTCTCTGCTTCTAGCTCCTTTTCTGAGCCCATACTTCTTCCTATGCTTTTCCTCCCAGTGACGTCAGAAAAAAGGAAAAATGTGTAATATGCAAAAAAATCAAAACTATTGACATTGCTCCTGATTTCAGCAATGATTCATCTGCAGGCTCACACCATGAGAGCTAACTTTTGTTGCTCATTATAAACCAATATCTCCTAATGGGGGGGTGCAGTGCTCTGTGCTGCCAATAAGAGGACATTTAGCCTGGAAATTTGTGAGGGTAATTTATAGGCAAGAATGCCCACATGCACGCACACACAGGTAATGATGGTGTTAGCCGTCTGACAAATTGCAGGGCCTTGCACATTTGACCTCCTTCCCTGCCCTGAGTGCAGTATCGCATCTCCCAGGGGGTTCATCCTGACATCCCACCTCGAAGCAGCTTCCAGCTGCTGCCATTTTGGATATCTTGCCTATTTATTTCTTCCCAAATATCCTCCCTGCTCTCACCCCTGGGGTTACTCTGTCTTGACTGCCACTGCATGCAGGGCTCAGTTTTGTGCCAAGCCTTGCCTGAGGATCAAATACCTTACAATTTTTTTGACTAGAAATGTGAACTTTATATCGGTGGTGGAAAAGGGAGCTTCAAAGCCTTCTGCTGAGATATTTAGCTTTTGCCTTTATCCCTGAATATTCTGCATATAGCAGACTTCAAAGCTGAGACCTTTTCCTGTATACAGTAAAGTTATTGTGGACATTTTCTGAATCACTTCGGATTGATTAAGTTTAATCTTTCTTTCCTTCTGAGCTGTGTACAGTTCACCTTACAGTAACTGGGGCTTGAGAAGTAAAGAGATCTCAAAACGGCCCCAATAAAAATTTTAAACTGTTTTCAAGCGTTGCCAAAATAGTCTTGCTGTGAAATATGCAGTGTATAGTCTCTGATTCAATGCATCTTTATCTTCTCCTGGATTTTAGTTCAAGTTAAGTACTTAACTGCTGAATAGTAATAGATTAAAGCACACGTTTAAACACTTTGCTGAATACAGCCCATACAAAATACATGATGTTGTGCTACAAGGTTTTTTCTTCACCCATTCAGGGCTGAAAGGCCACATTCCCTGGTGCCTTTGGCACTTGTGACTAAAGAAGGCATCTCACATTCAGCCCGGTAAACAACTTCGTATCACACTCTCCGATGTCCTCATGCTCTCTTTCTAGTCTCTTTGTTTATTTGGACCTCTTTATTATAGCATTTAGACAAAGTACTTCAGCAGGTGTGTTTGGATCATAGCATGGTAGTAAATGACCTCAAATTACAGTGCTATGTTTTCAAAATTTCTGATATAAAGATACTCGTATTGCTACAGCACGTTAGTAGGAGTCGATCCTTGACATATATTCTAATTGGTATATTGTGATTTTAATTGCTAAGCTTTGATAAATGTCAGAGTTGGCCCTGCTCCTCACCCTCAGATTGTTTGGTTTTGATTTCTGAAGACTTGCAAGCTTTCTTTTACTCCCTCCAGCTTCCTTCGTTTCTGTTTGGTTCAAGAAGAGTCTCTTCCCGTTTTCCTCGTCTCTCAAAGCAAATGCTTCCCTTTGCTCTTCTGAACTTGCACATTGCAATTAAAATCAGTAATGAAAAGTCAGCAAATGGCAATTTAAACAGTTGCTTTTCAGTAGAAATAAACGCTGGATCCTTTCAGGCAGGCAGGGCAGGCGATGAGCCTGTCAGTCAGGAGCTCTCATGCTTGGCAGGGCGATTTACCTGTCTGATGTTCCTGCTCGTTCTCCATCATAAAATAAAAACACTTCACTTGTCAAACATCTTCCTTTTTTGGGATGCATCTTGCACGCACACTGCTTGCCCATTTGAAACTCAGCTGCGACTCTAGCAGTCAATCTGACAGCTCAGCCAGACAGACTCTATCCTAAAGAGATTTCCCAGTACCCCACTGAAGCATCTCAAACACTTGGAGCCTACACAATGGAAAGATTTTCTTACTGCATTATTTTTCTTAACAGAGAATTAACTCTTTGCAGAAAGAGAACAGGGCTTTTAAGTTCTTTAAAATCAGGAAACCCCCCCCCCCCGCCCCCCAAATCCTCTAGACATTGAAAGGTCCAGGCTAATACTTAAGCTCTCTTTCCTACAACAGTTTGTGTTGTGTAGGCAGATCCAGAGCAGGCTCAGTGGGTTGGGTTGCTCCTCAGGGACTGTAACTTTGGGATGACTCTTCAGACCATACTGCCTCGCTGGCTCCTGACCACAGCCATCAGCATTTTTCCTTAGCTTGGCTCTGAACCTGATAGCCAGGCCTGGCTGTATGGCCAGGATGGTCAGCCCAGGCTCTTGCCCTGAACAGAGGCGCCCCGGTGGTTCTTCTTTCATCCATGCTTTAGAGCCGCAAGGAGGAAAGTGAAGACAGGGAGGCTCAGCTTATTCCTGTTCTTTCTAATTCAAGGGTAGAGGACTTTTTGCACACCATGGGACACAGAACCCTCACCCACCGTACCCAGTTATCTCAGTCTTGGTAAGATGGGTATCTAGTGCTTCAAGGAGAGCTCCCGGTCCGGGGACAAACTGTTTATTAAGAGAGTTCCTTTCCAACTCGGAGTTACCAACGGTTGGCTTATGCTCTGAAGCCTCAGAGTTTTTACCAGCACCATTAGGATTTTGGGGAAGCAGGGGCCATGGGGCCAGCTCTGTGAGACTAGAGGTTGCCCAGTTTGGTACATCTGAAGCTGCAAGGACACGATCACAGTCAAGAAGCTTGAGCAATGTTAATTATGAATCCAACTGCAAAATTTTACATCTTGTCTCTGCTGGCATCGGGAATGATAAAGAGTGACCAGACTACAATATGGTCATAGTTTCTAGTGTGCACCATCCTTTTCCCTAGCAGGCTGGACTTCTGTCATCCCTGACACTATGCAGATCCTCCCACTGTTCCCTCCCTGCAGCTGCCCCAACTGCAGCCCTCAGTGAGGAGCCTGCTTTGCTTAGGAACGTGGAAACTATTTTAAGGCCTGACATTCCTGCCATGCAAATAAAGGTAGTGTTACACATCTTGTTCTGAAAAATCACCACCATTCAATTAATCAGCCAGTTATTCATCTCACACTGTAATTGTAGCCTGTATGACACTCATCATCTCTAGGTACGTTGAATGAACTGATCTCATATCTAAGAATTTGCCAACAGTATAACTGGATGCAATTATTTTGACAAAGATTTTCCGGCATGGGATTTTACAACACATGTTTTTTCCTATGTCCTGAAGTGAGGGGACAAGCTTAGTAATTTAAACATCAGTGTTTCTCCTCCTGTAGTTTACATCTGGGAAACAGAAGCACAAGGTAGATTAAGTGATTTTTCTTAATGCTCACCTGGGAGGACAGTTGCCAAACTGAATTAAAATACAGAGCTCAATCCACCACCTCACACCCCAGGCAATATTGCCCACAATGGAGAGTCCTGATGTACATAAACTGGGATGCAAAAGGGAGCACAAAACTGATTTCAGAAGATGCCAAAATGCTCCTCAAGCTCAAGGCTGACAGAGGCAGAGTAACAGGATAAGCTAGCTGAAGAGCAAAGTACTGAGACATCAGAAGAGTGAAACAGGCCACTGACAATATGAAGCCACCTCTTTCCTTGGCCAAAAGATGCTCCCATTAGTGGTTGGTTAATATTTAACATAACATATGTTTTAGCATTAGACTAATGTACCAGGACAAAGGGCATCGCTATTTTGATAAGTGATTGAACTTTCAGCGTCAGAGAGGAAAGGGAGAGGGAGATTTTTATTTTCCAAGCAAATAAAGGGATTGGCACACACTATGGCCTAAAAATTTAATTTCATATCTTTTCCAATTGTATTAAAGGCAAACCAAATGACTCTTATGTTGGCTGAAGAACTTTGGGTACGAATACTCAATTGAAAGCTTTTTGCGTTATAGCAGCTTAACAAATTACCACCCATCTGGTAAGCTGTCATATCTAGCCCCATGTGTGCCCTTAGCCATCCTTATACCGTGAGTTAAAGCACATCAGCATCGGTGGGTTGGCCTGTCCCTCAGAGGTGCTAATGCCATTTGTTTGGAAGGGCGACAGCACCCTTTGGCCAGGTGGTAGGAGCACGCAGCCATCTGCTGAGCTTCTGAAACATGTGGCAGTAAGGACTGGGAGCAATTGTCAAATCTCCACCTTCTGCAAGACAGATCCTGTGGGGTAAGGAAATGACAGGAGCTGTAGACATAAAGCTTTCTGGGATCTGACCCAGCAATACCACTGGCAGACATCTACAGTCTCTCCCACATGTCCAAGGCTGATAAATGACACCAAAGGCAAATAATAATGGCCAGCTGTTTGGTTCATTGGACAACAGGCACTATTCTTACCAATTTCAAGGACTTAATTGTTTTGAGAAGGTCTTTAATTTGCAGATTGTACCTTGAGTTAGCCTGTACGGATGGTGCCTGATGAGATCGATTACCTGCATTAATAAGAAGGGGCAGTGCCTTGGTGTTCTTGTAGCATGCACTTTCAGACTAAATAGCAAACATCAGCGTATGGCAGGACAAGAGGAGACAGTGGCATTGGCGACATTGATCTGAGCTACACGTGTCTCCTAGAACTGTGCATTTTTTGCTGTAACCACAATCAAATATGTCAAATGGCTGCCAAAATGTAAATGTTAGCAGTCAAGGTCACCTTCCAAGGGATACTGAACAGCATGCCCCAGGCAGGCCCCATTAGTGGCGGCACTGACAGCATTCCCATCACCTTCTCTTACCCCAGCTCTTTGCTTCGTGCTGAGAAATATTCCAGAGGCAAAAGTCTTTTCCATCTGATGCTAAAAAGATGTTCCCTCCTCCCAGCCAACCGAGGCTCAAGTTTAATAAAAATCCTCATTAGTTGTCATCTAAATATGCAGAAGGTCCATGCCAAGTATTGCAGCTGAGTTAGGGAAAGCCAAAGCAGGTTCTAATTAAAGATGGGGCCAGACCAAAACCTTGGGTCACAAGCTCATACCTTGTGGAAATTTGGATCCAAGCTCCGAATGCCATTGATCAGGATGATCTCTTCACTCAAAGCCCTGGGTAGTACCTGGCAGCGCAGTTGTAAACCCCTCAGAGAGACCCTTTGATTCAGTCACCCTGTATGACATGGTGGAGATCCTCTGGCTGCTTCACTTTAATTAAGGGATGGGAAGCTTTAATTAATGCAACATGACAGTGAGAATATAATCAGTACAGTGGCCCCTCTACTGGCCCCTGTTGTTTGTTTGCATGTTAATTTTGCATTTTGCACGCTTTTTTTTTTTTTTAACACACTTGTTTTTTAATTTTGTGCAGTTATGCTTGAAAGCCAGTAGCGGCAGAGACGAAGTGTTCCACAAGAGCCCAGGGGAACAGGGTGTTAATAAGTGTTGGGTTTGGCATCTGAGGAACCACAGGAGGTGCTTGGGGATTATATAAAACAAATAAAGTAGCTGGGTTTTTCTCTTAATATGATCATTAAGGAAGGACTGAAAATCAATGGTATCTTACATTTCTGTTTTTATGTTTCAGTGTCAAGAATGTACTGAGACATGTGGAATCAACAAGACACAGATTTCTCATATTAGTTTCCCGTATTTTAGCCCGAGCAAAAGCGAGGTTTTTTTAAAAAAAATCTCAATTCTGCAGCAAAGATAGACTGTCATATGGCTGTGAGGCCTAGAGCACAAAAGAGAAACCTGAATCTAAACTACCTGGCCAACTATGCTCACCTTCCCCTGTAACTTAAACTGCAGAGTTGCTCCCTGTTTAAACTTCTTGTCTCCTGGTCTCCTAACATCAGGAAGGAGCCGGGTTCCCCTCCAGCTAAGCAGAAATGCTGTTCTCATCCTATAGCATTTACTGTGCGTTTGTAATGGGGTGTTCCCCCTGCAGCTTCATTTGCATCTGGGAAAATGCTGTGACTTTGAGTAGTGGAGATGCCGGTGGCAAAAAGTGAACCTGGAACCTCAACACATCAGCACATTTCCACCAAGTCCCCAAAACACAGGCTCATGTTAGCACTTTGCTATTGACAGAAAGGCCTCAGCTGGAAGGTGGGTATAAATATGGGCTTTACGGTCATTGGGAACACCGGCGTTCTGATAGTCCGTGACTGGAACAGCTCAGCTGTTCTAACCAAATGTAAACATCTACATCTGAACTACACACCTCCATTTTCTTTAGGGCTAATGGTCTGGAATAGATATTTCATCTCAGCCTAAAGGCTTCAGAGATAAATCAGACCCTTAAAGTGCCTGTATCTCTCCTGAACACAAGGAGTTTCTCGGGTGACTTGCTTGTACACAGATTTTGCATGGTGGGCATCGAACGTTAAGTGAGATGAGTTCCACTTGTCACGTACATGACCCACTAACCCTGAGACCAAAATCCTGCCTTAATATTTTCAAGGAGTTCTAGTGAATGATATTTAGACTAGTCGTTTATGGATATAGAACTTAAAAACTGAGGCATTTTTGCTCTGCTTATTCACTTAGGGCTAGAGCTTACAAAATACCTTCTGGACAAAACATTTTTCTGTTGAGCCTAGCTTTGGACATGCTGAAAGTAATTGCATTAAACTTCATGAAATCTTTAGCAAAATTAATACTTCTCAGCTGATTTTGCTTGCCGGCAGCACATAAGAAGCTCTAAGAAGTCCATGCTAGACATAAAAGCTGTTTTTCTAAACGACATCTGTGTTACACAGTGAAAAAATAGTCCAAGAAACCTTGCAATGTTCCAATGGCCTTAAAGATTCAGGGTCTTGTATTCTTCACAAAGCATATTTTCCATTAATCACCTGGCAACTCATGGTCATAGAACGAATAGGTTATAGTTGATGTGATCTCAGCCAGAGCTTCAGCTCCTGACCTGCCGTGTCTATAGATCCAGACAGTGCTTGCCTGAAACACCGTTACAAGCTCTAGTCAAGAATGTGCACACAGAGATGTTAGCTACTTGCAGCATAAAGCGTTGTGACTATTGTTAATGGCAATTGTGTGATGCTGATAGCCGAGGAGAACTCTAACAACCTTTAGGAAGCAGCTGAAAGAAGAAATCAGAGCTGACGAACAAACATTAATATTTCCTTCAGTTGTGTGAGACTCCTGTGAAGATTTACATAATTAATCTTCAGCAACAAAACATTTATAATGCAGTTTAATAATCTGGGTGATAGACAGGTCATGTTAATTACCATCTTGCCTCCTGGTTTTAAAAGCCATTGTTTCCAAGCTCTTAGCTTAGAAGTGGATAGCTGGTATCAGCTTGAAGACAGGACAGCAAGTTTGCAGATGATTAATGCCTGAGTGCTTGGCACCAAATGAGGACCTGTGAGAGGGGTCCAAGCCCCTGTCCTGCCACAGGCTTCACACCTGACTGGGGGGAGCAAGTGGTTTTGGGCACATTTCTGCGTTGCTGATATCCTAATTGCTGATATCCCAGCAACTGATATCTGGTAGTTCAGTTGCAGGTTCAATCACATCCCTCCTCTCCCTCCTACAAACACAAACTAATTGTGGGGCTCTGTTCACGTGTAAAGTTGTGTGTGTGGCTTGTAGTTTTTTTGTAGGTTTTTTTTGATTGTTGGTTGGCTTGGTTTGTTTTAAAGATACCTCTTTGAAATATTCTTTTGTTCTTAAATCCTATTGTGTCACAATCTGCTGAAGAGATGCTAACTTCTTGTGAGAGGAAGGAAAGGGGAAATGAACAGCTGGAGAGGGACTCCTGGTCACCAAGAATAACTTGTTGCCAGTCTAACTATTAGGAAGTCTTTTGTAACTCTCGTGTACAAGGTGAGTGCAAAGGAAGGATTTCAAGGACAGAAATAAGGTGTTTTTTACACCTGTTTGGGAAGATGCTGTTTGAAACTCCAAGGCGTATCATGGACGAGAACATGGTAAGAAAGAAAAGGTACCTGCTTGAGATTCAAAAGGGGCCGCAGAGACTAGAATCATGGGCAGACAGGAGACAGAATTCACCTCTGAAGTTCTGAAAAGAGGATGACAGCACAGGGACAATCAAGGTCCTTACACAAAAGAGAAAAAGGGCAGCCAGTGGAAGGATTCACCTTGAGAGCTGACATGGGCAGACAGACAGACTAGGAAAATGCAGCAGTGCTCTGGAGGAATACTGGGAAGGCAAGATTGCGTTAGCCCTAAAGAAAAGGACGCTGCAAGAACTGAGACCCAAGATAATTAGCTCCTGGTTGAGAGTTTTGTTTGTGTAACTGGATAAGCAAGTCTGGATTTTACTTTTATGTAAAAAAAACAGGTGAGACTTTAAGCTAGAGGCTGGATGTGAGAAGCCAAAGAGACGCTCACACCCAGCCTGTGAGCTGGATGCAAGGTAACAGCATTACCCAATTACTCAAGAAAGAACGAGCAGGAAAGGCTGAGCTTTGACAGGAAGAGCTCTGTTGCAGCCTAGCATAACTGGCTGACATCTCCTGATGAATTGCTAACCAAACAGATATTTCAGTCTGGACAGGAAGAGACCTTTCCTGTGCAGAGAGCAGATCCATCAGTCGAGGAAAGAGTCAGCCAGTGAGTGGTTTTGGCAGAGTAGAATATCCAAAATTAAAGGATTGCAGGAAAGAGGAGGGCAGATCCAAGGAAGTAAAGAGAAGGAGCAGATCTGGTCATGATGCAGGTGGTTGGAGAGCCGGGAGGGCTGGGGCTGCCATGGGGCAGAGATGTGCCAGCGGTGCCTGATGGCAGCTGGACTGGGAGTAAAGCCAAAGAGGCAGGCTGGAGCTCCAAATGGTTTCTTAAGATGTCAACTACTGCTTTTGAGAAAGGACCCAACAAATCAAGATGAAGTGGACTGTATGGCAGGACAGAAGGTATGGAGCAAGCGAAGGAAATACCACTTTAAATAACTATATCTTATAAGTTATTAGAAAGAAGAATATACTTGCTCTCTAACTCTCATAACCTGGTATTCTTCACTTCCTAGGTGTGTGTAAGCCAGGCTTCCCATCATGGTGGCTCAGGAAGTGTCTTATCTTGAAACAATCACCGTCTAAGAAAACTAGACGATAAAACCTATTTATAGTCATGCCTTCTCCCACCAGGTTATACAACCAGGGCTTTCAAGGGACAAAAGGGTGACTGGGCTTCTGCGAGTCAAAGCCTGTTTGGTCTTCTTACCTAAGTAACCCTGCAGAGTGCGTACTGTAGGAATACTTGTATGTCTTTCTATCCTGTGCTACCTTAGCATCTCTGCATCAGCGCAAAGTCAGAAGAGTGGATTTTCACCCTATGAGAACTGGCATCCTGGCATCAGGCTGAGTATTGTATAATGCTCTCAGGAATAGGTTTTACTGCAGTCATTTGAGACTCTGGTGACTGAAGAGGATGGGGAAAAAAAAAAGAAATCAAATAGGGATCTCGATAAATAGAATTTCAGATCTTGCATAATATCATTCAATGGCAACAGCAGGTGTTTGACAGTACTGTGAACTTCCTCAGAATGGGATCCTGCCAACATGGCTGTGATTCAGTGCAATGATTCAATGACTGCAGGACGGTATCCTGCCAACCAGCCTTCCAGCAGAAAACTGTTCACCCCACTGCAAACACTGTCAGTCCATTAGCATTTCAGATTCAGTCTATCTGCGTGTCAGTAGAAGGCGTGCATCCCCTTCAGGTAATAGAAGGAGGACAGGAGGGACAAATATTCCCTTTTCTCCCAGGGAATAAAAGGCAAAATTATTAGTTGCAATGTTACCTCCAAGGAGGAGTATGGGATGTGTTTTCTTTAAAGCCCAGAGTCTGGAAAAAAAAAAAAAAAAGGCTTCCTTTTACTCCTCAGCCTTGCTTTTCCTTCCACCTCCAACCAGGAGCCTTGTTATAACAAGAGATTCTCATCAGCTTTCACTTCTGCCTTCTAAACTGTGCAGAAATACTACCAACCTCCTGACATAACCAAAGAAACTCAAGGAGCTGTCGTTAACAGTCCCTGTTACACATACTTTTTCAGCTGCTACCCTGCAGCTGGGCAAGCACTTACACCCTCCCCATCACCCTCCCCGATGCCCGCACACCCAGCCTCCAGTAGCACGGACGGGTGAGTATTAAGCCCATAGCAGGAACATTCCCAACTGCGTGGCTCCTGGAGACACTTGGCATGGGTATAGAGGAGGACAAGCCTTGCTCAGCTGTCACCCTCCAGCCGTGAGATGAAACCTCCATCAAGTGAACACGCGGTTAGGAGTGCAACATGGTGGGAGCAAGCACAATTTAGTTCAGCTCTCCTCTTGCTCCATTTTTCTATTGTGTAGCAGAAGGAAAACAGAGACTGGAGCTGAGAAGCAATTCACAGCACTGCTACTGTAATCTTTGTTACAGCACAATGTTCTCATCCTTGCCCAGCTCTTTTAAACCTGCTGTAATATGAATAATCATATACTCTGCTTACGGAGACTTTGTTGAATACTTTGCCTTTATCACAGGTGCTGCGTAACCTTCTTGGATCAAAAGGGACTCTTTGAGAGGTGATTAGAGCAGGAGGGAAGGGTTTAGTGGTCCAAGCACCACATTTGCAATAATTAGGCTCCCTGGAGTGATAGGTTCAAATCCTAGCAGGGTTGACTCAGCCCTTCATCCCTCTGAGGTAGATTAAATGGGTTTTCTGTAGTAGAGTCTTTTGGACAAGACCTTAAAAAATACACAGGAACATGAGTTTCTTCTTTTACAAATCTATAAACCAGAGACGCAGGGCATTTCACATAAACCTAGCTGTTTGCCCAAGCGCTACTTGCCAAAACCTGTCTTCACCTTTGCAATGACCATGCAGCTCTCCTACTCACCAGCCTCCTTCCCAGAGGGGTTCTTTGGTGGTGAAATGTAATATTGGAAAGTGTGGCGAGGGCCATGCTTTGGAATAAAGCAATGCAGTTTGAATGTATCCTATTACTAAACACAACCATAAACCTCTAGTTTTTAGATTACTCTTTAAAAATGGGTATTTTCTATTACACATTGATGTTCCCTTACTTGAGGGTGACTAACCCAATCATGAGTCCAACCAGAGCATGGGCTTATGTAACACCATAGGCGGAAGGGCAGTTGATTCTGGTTTGTCTTTTAAAAAACAGCAAAAAACCAGTTTTCCTAAGATGATTCCTGTTCCAGGGAGGAGGAGGAGAGGTGTGTCTTTTTGTAGTCTGCTCGGTCTGCTTAGGAAGCCAAGCTCATTTTCACTGGGGAGCAGTTCAAGAGGAACGCCCAGAGCAAGACTTTGAGAGCCCCTTTCCAAGTAAGGCAAAAGAAGATGAAGAAAAGGTCATTTCAGTCTTGTGCCCTAGGGCTTTCCTCAGCAAAGACAAAATCACACAACCACAAAAGATGACTGTGAAGAGAGGGATCATGAACAAAACACACTGAAAAAAACCAATCATACAGAAGTGCAAAAAAGGTGGAGAGGGCCACAAGAAAGCTGGGGAGGGACTTTTTACAAGGGCATGGAGTGACAGGACAAGGGGCAATGGCTTTAAACTAGAAGAGGGAAGATTTAGGTGAGATATTAGGAAGAAATTCTTCACCATGAGGGTGGTGAGGCAGTGGCAGAGGTTGCCCAGAGAAGCTGTGGATGCCCCATCCCTGGAAGGGTTCAAGGCCAGGTTGGATGGGGCTTTGAGCAACCTGGTCTGGTGGGAGGTGTCTCAGCCCATGGCAGGGGGGTTGGAACTGGGTTTATCTTTAACATCTTTTCCAACCAAACCATTCTGTGATTCTATGAACTGACAGGGACCAAAGACACAGAAACGGCTAGAAAAAATGCCATTGAGTCTGAAAGATAGGAAGCACTGCCTTGATTTCTCTTTGATTTTGTTTTCCTAGAGGAGAAGGAGTGCAGTGGAGAGGCAGGCTGTGCTGGGTGATGGGCTTTCCTGAGGTCCTGGCCTCTTGCAGTTCTTCATGGAGATGCAGAGACCATAGACCGGGCTGGCACTTTATTTGCCCAACCTGAGTGTTGTGTACATAACTCTTCTCCAACAAAGATAACTGTCTTCCCCACGCAGTCAATACTGGGAGAAAGGAGGAGAGAGAGGCAAGTATGACTGAATAGCAGTCGAGTACAGCTAGCTAATTGCAGCTTCATGTAATCGCTTTCATAGCCGTTATCATAACTGTATATATTTCCAGCCCAATTCGTCTCTCTTTTCCGGCCTCCTGTCTTTGCAGCTGCCTCCTCTTCTCTCCTTCCTGATGGCTGCAAATCTCTGCTTATCACCCGTTTTCATGCTGTGTTTTGTCCGTCTCTCTGTCTTCATCCCTGTACCAGCTTCTTGGCTGCATGTGGCAGTTCCTTATTTCCTGGATGTTGTGAGAGACTTTACTATGAACTACTTGCTTCAGTTAGCATGTGTGACCTTTTGCCTTATTTTGTTTTTCTGGATGATTTAATTTTACACATGTTTACACTAAGGACTAGTTTTGCAAACTAAAGTGGTCAATATGGATGTGCAATTGCTATGTGAGGCAGTAAGAATTAAGACAATTATTTATTTATCAAATTTCTTTTTGTATGAATGTATCCATCCACTGCATGAATTTTTCATGCAAGCTCATCTTGAAAAAAACATTCCCTCCTCCCGGGAAGGATTTGAACTCTTCAGGGAATTCCCCCAAATTTTCATGTTTTTTTTCTTTAATTGAACCCCACCGTGTAAGAAGAGCTCTGTCTACAATATTGATTGCGGAAAAACATGCAGACCTGTCAGTCTCTCTTTTCCCAAGGCAAAACTCTCCTATTGTCCTTCTCTGCTGGGGTATAATCTCCACAAAGACAGGCTTCAAACAGTTACGCTTCTTCCCATTGTATTGGGACTATATGTAGCGCTCCACTTTACATTCACATTTAACAGGTTTCAAGCTTCAGTGACAAACTAGCAACATTTTTCCTTTATGACAACTGTTTGACAGCTTTTGAAAATGGATAAAAAATGGAAAATTACCCTACAGAGGAAACATCCCCTTCTTTTCATAACTCAGGCTAAGACATGGCATGAATGGAATAACATAGTTATTACATTCTGGGCACTCAACATAAAATTCATTGCCTCCCTCTATTCCACTTGATTTGGTAATCTAGTACAATTTAGGTCCCTAATAAATTAAATTGTACGGAAACTTGGTTCACTGCCTAAACTCTGTGCAAGGCTGTGCTGTTTAATGATGCCTTTCTTTCTTTCAGTGTTTTATCTTTGGGATAAATAATTCAGCTTAATAAACCCTGTGATCTGCAAGGTTAATTGACACCCACAGTAATTCCCAGCTTGTGCACAGCACCCATATTTGTCTGTCTTTCACGGAGTCCTGTAGCATCACCTAATCTCCACGACTCACCAGTCAGGTTCCCTGCGTTGCCAGAAGCCCTAATCATTGCAAACGCCACTTCTGCTCCTGAACAGGCAAGGGCCTGGGCTCCGCATGCTCGTTCCCTTTTCCCCAAATGGTTATCATCCAGCTGATTTCTGAGAAAATCCTAGGGCAATTGGGACTAGACTGAAATAAATAAAAAAAATCAGTGAAAGAAGTGGAATGAAAAAAATATTATGAAGATCCACAGATACATTATCTAGGGGATTTATTCATAGGTGATATGTCCAGCTGTACAGCAGGATGAATACATTCTTATTAATTATTAAATCGCTCAGATGGTCCTCCTGCCCAACCCTGGCATTTATTGAAAAAAAGTAATTGAAAAGGATTTGGCCAGTTCCACTCCCTGTGTTTGAGTGCTGTATAACAGATATCTCCACCAGCCCGCTCGCTCTGTCTCTCTCTGCTTTCAGGCTAACACACACTTTATTGGGTATCAATAAAACATAAGAATTACTCCTGGTATAACAATAGCACCTCTTTGCAACCTTCAGCCTGCTTAGCTCCCAGGAATAGCGTGCTAATGAGGGTGCACAGCGTTTTGGACAGATGCTGGAGTGTTATGCTGGGCTGATAACTGTGTCTCTTGGATCAAACACCGCGCTGGGATGACTCATGCCTTTTACTAATTTATAAGAGCAGTCTTCCTTAAAATCCCAATGTAAATACTATTGTCCTGTTCTCTGTGAGCGACTGCAGCCTTGAAGTCAACCAAAGTAATAGGCACTCTGCGTGGAATAACGAGTCACTAGCATATTCCTTTGTATCCCCCGGATGATACACTTGAATTTTGGGTTGTTTTGCTTTGTTTTAAATTTGTATTTTTTTCCCAGGGGCTGTAGGAATGCAAGGGCCACGTAGCCCAAAGAGAACCACAGGACAGCGCGCAAAGCAACACAAAAAGGCTGAGCCTTAGTTTTGTAAAGAGGGAGGTTGGAGCTGTATCGCAAGCCTGATGGTTTGGATGAATGTAATTCTCAGACTTAAAATCAGGGTTCATTTACTGCACGCATTATAGCTTCCTTTACAGGATGGTCACTAAACAGGACGGTGTCCTCTTCACACCTGTCAGGAGTGACCCGCTGAGGGAAATGAGGCTTTTAAAAGTCAGATGGAGCTCAGTACATTTCCTTTTCCATTTTGACTGAAGAGGTGTTTGCAAGTAAGTGTGTCTGACTTCCTGGCTTGATGTGATTTTTCATATCCCTGTGATTACTCTATGCAAACAAGGGTGTTCATGCACTGGCATGCCTAGACGGAAAATGCCAGATACCCCATTGTAATTTCTAAAGACAGTGGGTAAACCTGAGAGTGAAGGCCTAGATCACATCTTCCCTCACTGACATACAGCGCTTTAGCTCAGCACAAAAGCAGATTCCCAAATTGCCTGAGCAAAGCCACTTTCACAGTCTATTTCAAGCACCTGCCACCTTTGCTTGCAGATGAGTGAGCGTTGCTGTCCCCAGTGTGACATCCCCACCCAACCCCGCAGTCCTCCAGGACGGGATAGGATAACTCACCAGTCATGTCTCTCTCCACTGACTCTAAAGGGAAGGAAAATGATGAGCTCAGACCGTTCGCCAGATCTTTAGGTAACTAAAAATAGGTGAGAAGATCCCCTGAACTGGAACCGAACCAGCTGGTTTGTGAGCAGTGAGCTATCAGCAAGGTGCTGATGTGAAGCTGAGATGTAAAATCTAAAAGTCCTATGTCCCGTTGCTGTCATTAATGTCACAAACCGCGACAAATCTGTACGTGCTGCTAGTAGTTTTCCGAGGTAAACAGGAATCTCTTTTCCCCCATGTCTTGTAAGACAGCCATTTCAGGCAAGTCCCCTTCCCTCAGACACTCCAAGCACGTCTTTGACCACAAGCTTGACAACAAAGAGGCCCCACTCTTCCACAGCCTCTGCTCAGTGCTTCTGTAGGCAACTTCAGGGTTCAGCTTGCTTTTAATCCTCTTTTTTTTATCAAGTCCTGAGCTGAAGTGGGGCTGGTACTAGCTCCAGATGTCGAGCTGTGAAGGACTGAAGGAGGTTGGGAAGGACTGACCCATGGCAAAGGGAAGAAGAACACAACTGGGGTGCAAGGCAGCCTCAGACCTCCCGCTACTCGACAGCTCCTCTCCCGGGTTTGCTTAACTATCTTCTGAAAACTAGCTGTGTGCTGGAGGACATTTTTCTAGAAACTGTCTAGTCCTGCCAGGTTAACTATCCCAGCATGTGCTTGGCCGTTTAGGACAGAAGCTCTAAGATCCTGACAATGTCGCTGGGCTGAATAGCTCCCTTCTGTGTGAGTGCAGCCTTGCCCTATGGTAAATCACAGCTACTCAGACGAAGTATTTCAGTTTGTTGACAGATAAAGTGGTTCTTGTCTATATACGGAATGTAAGTGCGATTTGCACAAGAAATAGAAAAAGTATTTCCCTGTATAAAAGGTCCACCCAATTTAAAGGTACTGTCATGACCAAAACGACAGTTAGATGATTATCACTATTTAAAAGTGTTTTTGAGGCGGTAATATTCTAAGTCTGTCTCTAACAAATGTTGCTAAAGCTTCCACTTTGGGAAACCCTTTCTGCCAGACAAGATTACGAACCACCCTCTTATACTTACCACCCCTCCTGCTCCTTCGCTCCAAAAACCCCCAACAACCGAACCTCGGCAAGGACAGTCCCTGCTCAGACAGCATTTTGAAACAGTGCCTGAAGGGTTCACTACCCATGTGGATCTTATGTGGATGGTGCCCTGGTGTCAGAGGGGGACAGTGGGCTGCACCCCAGGGCAGAGCGAGGTAACAGGCAACAGCACATATTCTTATGTTACATATCTATCTATCTGACATGGTTGTATGTCAAAGCTGCCATGACTTCTGAAAATCAGTATATTATTCCCTTTGAAAGTGCATTTGCCTGTCATCAGGACGTATATACTGATGAAGACTTCAAAGTCACCGGAGGTCTCACAATTCCCAGTAATGATGAATGGGATGAGTCTGATTGATTGCGCATTGAAAAACCTGAACTGCTGTCCCCGTTTTTGGGGCGTGCTGTTTGCACACAATCCTCCCTGAAGGTACCATGGACTTGTAAATGCTCAGCTTCCACAAAAACCAGCCTTGTGTACACACGCAGAAGAACACCATTAATATTAGTTTATTTCTTCCCAATGTGTTAGATGCTTCTGAAAAAGCCTCTTGCAAACATGAAAAAGGCAGAGGGTTTTTTCAGAGTTTATAGTAAGTCTCCTAGAACTTATAATAAATGTGCAAGCAGATAGTTAAAGAGAAAAAAAAAAAATAATCAACTGTTAACTGTCTTCCAGGCATTCAAACTCATCCTATTATTTGATGTGTAGACAAGCTAGCAGGAATCCAGTGGAGGATCATGATGATGGTCAGGGGCTGGAGCACACCGTGTACAGGGACAGGCTGACACAGCAGGTTTGCCCAGACCAGCAAAGAGAAAGAACGAGGAGGACTTACCAAAGCCAGGGAAATAATGACTGGATTAAAGAGAAAATATTTTCTCAATGAGGATGGCGTACCCCCGGAGCAGGCTGCCCGGAGAAACTGTTGAATCCTCATCCTTGGAGATGCAGCTAAAATTTTGGCCAAAAATTTGTCCCAACTACACAAGGCCCTGAGCAACCTGCTCTGGCTTTGAAGTTGGCCTGTCAGAGGTTTGGACCAGAGGATAGTTAAAGGCTCCTTCCAACCTACAACACCCTGCGATTCTATAAATGGCCTGACCTTACTCAACTAACCAGTCTTTTGCTAAGAAAAAAGTTGTTTTTTTCAAGAAATGCCTGAATGCAGATCCAAGAGCCAAAGGCCACTGAACCAGCTCAGGAAAAGGTGTTTTGGCTGCAGAAAGCAGCATGTGCCAAAGAGCAGGGTACCTGTGCGAGAAGTGGGTGAACAAAGCGGTAAAATGAGAGTCTGTACTGGAACAGAGGCGAAGACGGGGCAGGAAGGGAACAGGGCTGATATGCCACTGCATATACCGAGGTGCACGTACTTGCTTGGGACTTGCTTTAAAAAGAGATCCATTCCCAAAGAAAACAATGAGATTTTGATGTTTTGACTGACCAAAGCCTTGATGCTGTTCCACAGCATGCGAGCAGCATCCTTCCTCAGAAAGACATCAGCAGTCCCAAGTGGCTATTTCTGCTTTTGT
>NW_009605537.1:37545-46762 GCF_000690535.1 Cariama cristata | reverse complement strand
GAAAATGAAGTGCCACTGATGAGAAAACAATATGCCAGAAGCAACTCCTTTAAATACAGAACGGCAAGAGGACAGAACTCCTTTCATTCTCCAGCTTTTTTGTGTTTTTCTTACCCATCTAATATTTTGCCTTCAATTTATTTCTTTTTCCTCTTGAAACATTGTGCTTTCCAGTAAGAAATCACAGAACTGAAGAGGTTAGAGATGCAAGAAACCCATTAGATCATCTGCTCCACTGCTCTTTGCCAGCGGAGAATTGCTCCCTATGGTACATTTTCTAGTGTTTTGTCCAGCCTTGTAAAAATCCTGAGTGACCAGGCTTCCACCAGGTCCCTCAGCAGCTCTTCTACAGCTGGATACATCTTGAAAGATTTTCCTGCTAGTCAGCCTGTGGTTTCACGTTGATAATTTCACCCCATTTGGCACTTCTGTGTCTGTGTAGCAGTCCAAATTGTTTCCTCCCCCTTGGCATTCGTATCTTCTGACTCTGTATCTGCTTCGCATGGAGTCATAGAAAAACAGGGCTGAAAGGATCGTTACTGTTCATACACACAGAGCTTTTAAATCTGCTTTGTAAGACAGCCTCTCTTAGATTTCTGATAATTTTTATTGTTTTCCACCCTCCTTGTTCCAATTTGTCCATGCACAGCAACTCCCCCGAGTGTATTATTCCAGATACATTTGCATTAAAATGATGTAGACAATAAATCTCTATTGCCTTTGACTCAAATATCAAGGGAACTGCACCCTAAAATTGCCTCAGCATTTTTGCAGCCAAACCATAATATGCACTTATGTTCAATTGCCCACCCACTCTCATTGCAAAGTGTTTCAGTATTCCTGCTAGCAGTCTGCCATTGACTACAAGTGTTTCGGAGAATTTTGCCTCAGGTATGTTTTCACACTTACAAGTGGGAATTCATCTTGTTATTTTCTCTAGTAATCTCCCTAGTCTCAGTAGGTCACGTTGTGCTATTTCCATGTCCTGACTTACCTTTCAGTTCCTCCCAAGCCAGGGTCATCTGTGAGAGCCCTTTGTGTGCAGCTCACATTCCCTACAGAGTAATAATATGGAAAATAAATCACAACATTTCTGATACCAACAACATTTTTTTAACTAGATGACTCTCTTGTGTTGCCTAGTGCTTTCTCCCTTCCTTACGCATCTTTTGCTTTCCAGTTGAGATTCTCCTTTCTCCTGGGACCATGACGTTGCCCTTTGCACCTATTTTTTATTTTAATTGTTATGGTTTATTTCAGAGGATTTTTTTTGGCGGACTTTCATGTTTTCTGGGAGTATTTACAGCTGTATTTTAGTAACATAGGATTAGAAGCAATCTTCTGGATCACTGAATCCAGATCTCTATTATTTCAAACAGCTGTGCAATGAAATCCCTTTAAAATATTAATTGAGCTCCAGTTTGATGAAACTGTAAAATCAATTAAGTTTTCTGCTGCTGCTTTTTGTACAAGAAGGCTGTTCTTGAGCTATCCTGCTTGGACGGTTAAAATCCTTCTTCAGTTTTCCAGTCTGAATTTGCTCATGGCCAGTTTTTACCACTTGTCCAGGTGCCAATGTAGTCCTTCAGCTTCGTTAGCTCTTCTTCCTCTCTATTGCTTCCCCTTGCCCTCCTTCAGCGTGTTTATGGATGGCAATCAGACCCCCTCTCAGCATTTGCTTTCTGAGCTTACACGTGCCAAACTCTGCCATAAACTAGCTGATAAAAGGTACTGTAAAAACAGCTGGATTAGTTTTTAGCAAGCTGTCCCAGGCATGGGGTTTTACATGAGCTGATTTATGCCGTTTCCTTGCAGGATAATCTTTTCCAGAAAACGCCATATTTTCATAACTGTAAGTACCTGAATGTATGGTTCGTTACGGCATAAATATAACTTCTCCTAGACTCCATTTGCATAGTTGTTTCCATTCCCTGGATCATCTTAACAGCCCTTCCTTTGCCTGGTCTAGTTTTAAGCTGCCTTCTGGAACATGCGTAATTACAGCTGTATGCAAAAGTCCAGATGAAGTCTCCATAACAGAGTCTGTACCGTGCTATTAATGCTTTCATGTGTTGAATAGAAATAGCTCAGTCGGCCTGTCCTACTTGTGGTAATGTCATAGCTCTGGTTAAAGGAGTCCACACAGCTCTTCCTTCTCTGTCATTTCCAATTAGCAAACTTAAACTTAGACCTGCTTTTTTTACACATTTTGCACTATCATCGCACCTATTCCTGTCTCTCTTCATCTAGCCCGTGAGTTAACACAGCCCTTCAGTCAACCCACTCCTTTGGAAGGCTTCCCTGGTCCTCATGCCTAGGGTGATGCCTCCTAACTTCTAATATTCCCTCCCACTGCTCTTGACTTACTGAATTTTCTGCTTCCCCCAGTGTTTGTATTATTCTGGAGTTCAATGCCTTTGCATAGCTCCAGTTCATGACCGTCTCAAATTCAGAAAGCTTCTTTCACTATGGATCCCAGACCTCCTCTGTGACCGTACGTCCATGGGTCATAAGCGTGAGTATCTTGGGTCTACTTAGTAAAGGGCAACTTTTGGGGTTTGCGCATACATTTTTTGAACTCTTGGGTTTTTTTGCCTCCTAAAGCTTCCATTCACCCTCTCGACACAGCTATCATGTCAGAGGCTGGCACTGAAATGTGACTGTGCCACTTCCCTCTTGTACCATAGGCTCAAATAGCGTTATGACCCTATTACAGGATAATGCAATCTTCTATAGAGTATATGTGGTTTTTAAATAAATCACTTGATTATTTCATCCAACCAGATATTTTTTGTCCTTCTCCTACCTTTGGTGGCTTTTAGTACAGTTTTTAAAAGGTGTGTCTGTAAAAAAAAATGCTTCTGTAAGCAATACACAATTTCAGTTAAAAAAAAGTTGCTGTTTTCCCTTGAAAGTATGTCATTCAGCTAGTTACATTACTTATTTGATAAGCCTTGTTGTGCAACAAGGAAAATGTTAATATTGATAAATAGTTAATAATTTGTACCACTTTTAGTAGCTGTCCATGAGGGCTGGACAGGAAAAGACTATTGGTACCACTTTCTATTATATAAGGATACCAATTTTGTCATGTTTCACTCTGAACAGCAAAAGTAGCTCTGATATCAGACTCTCCTGTTTTGACATTTTTGGAATTAAACACCAGGTTTTCTTCTTTTGAAAGCATTGTCTTCCTTTGAATTGTTTAATTTCGTATTCTACTTTATACTGTAACAACATTTCTGAGAAATAAAATTAAAATGAAGTATCATCTCTTAAATGTATTTTGAGCAACCTAAAATGAATCTTCAAAAAGTTTTCTTGGAGAATTTTGAAGCATAAGGGTTTCATGCCTAACCATGGTGAAAACTGGCATCAAGACCTTCAAAATTTACATTAAACAGAATTTCTGTTCTCTGCACAGCTTCAATCTCAACACAAAAATGGTCAACAATTCAGCACAACCCACCATTGCTAGTCCTGGTGGTTTCTTACTGAAGACTTGAAGAAATAAAGAATAATATTGAAGATTTTTCTGCCTCTATCCAAGCAGATGCAGTTTTCTGCCCTAGGATTAGTACAGATTATGCAGCCACACACCCCATTCTGAGGGTGGTTTTCTGCAGAACTGAGATGTTTCTTTTCCTAAGAGGAGCTGTCAACATGTTTATCTGTAATAACTTCAATAACAAGCACAGAAAGAAGAATGAGTAAAACTGGTCTGATGTCAGGAATACGTGTTGTACAGCCTAATTCCAGGCTGCAGTTCCAATCCCCTTTTTTGCAGGAAGGTTGCCTTTGTCTTCATTTCCACCCATAGCTCATCAATTCATGTATCAGTTTCTAGAAATCAAAGGTTTTAATTCCCAGCCCCCAAGTGTTTCTGTGGAGGAGACTATTTGCTGAAGATCTTGATGATGGAAAGAAATCTAAAGCACAACCAATGCAAGAGGTCGTTGAAAGAGTTTTCAAATGCTGTTGTGGCACATAACAAAAATAGGAAGGTTTCGAAACAGAAAACAAATATAATGGGACTTAAGCAACCAATTCTTTTGAGTTCCCACCTATTCTTTTCCTGGAAAACAAGAGAGAGAGATTAAGGATGTACAAACACATAGCTCTCTTAAACAAAAGCTGTGAGGAAAAGCTTTTCAAGTCTTTATTCCCTATTCTCTTCTCTTTTACTCTTTTTGCTTCTCTCTTAGGTGCCCTCTTGTGTCACAAAAAAGAGCTTCTGGTCCCTTCATCTTTTATTCTATTTCACGTTGACTTGATGTTAGAATGGACTAATTTGATCATTCTCGTTTAACAGTGACATCTCTAAACATTAAAACCCTAGTATTATTGTTACTAGGATTTTTTTACATCAGAACAGATTCTTCTCTCTGTACATTGGGGTGTCTGCCCTTACCAACTGGTGGGTGCCCACCAGGGCAGCCGTGAGCTGGAGGCCCCATGTTGCCTCACCATTCTCCTCCTGGGAGGTCAGTGCCCACCACTGTGGTCAAGGGCAAACCAAGGCAAGCCCCATCATCTTGCTCTGCCTCTGTTTCCCCTTCTGCCCTTTCGCTTCTTTATGCTGCAGCTCCGTTGTGAAAGGGAGCATCTTGTGTGCTTTGTTTGCATTTTGCCTGGCCTGGTAGGCTTCTGAGCTCAGCTGGGCTCACGGACCTAAAACTCGCTAGATGTTCCCAGCTCCTCAAATCCTTATTTTCATCTTGATAACTGAGGAAAAAGATCAGGAAAATGAATTGGCTGAAATCTGAGCTTTGCCTTTCCCCCCCTCCTCCCTGCTGGATAGATATCCCTCTTGGACAGAGGCAGGCTCTGAGTAATGGGGACCATAGTTCAGATGATTTGTAAATGTCTTGCAGTGACAAGTTTGACTTATATTTCAAGTTTCTTTTGTTCTTCCCCTCACCCAGCTGCACTATGCCTGCAGACCAGCACGGCCTCCTAAGCCCGTCTTTGCAGCACCACAAGCAGCCCAGGCAGATGGGGCTGCGCAGCCACTTGCAGCTCTGGAACAAGGTCTTCAGCGCTTGCCTGACTCAGGTCACCACACAAAGACATGCCAGCCTGCCAGGCTCATTTGTTATTTTGGAAATGACCCGCCACAGTTTCTGCACCGCTAATTGGCCATGATCCATTTCCTGGTTTATGCATTCATCTCCTGCTTCTGCTGCCTGGTCCAAGAGATGCCAACTACATCATTTAGTGCACAGCGCTTTGAACTCGGACTTAATGTGTAGGGTGCTAGACAGAGATTTTGATTAGATTAGAGATCAGGATCTGTTTGTGATAATCTCTGCAATCATTCTCACGAAATCATCTTACTGCCTGCAGTGACTACATCTCTGGAGGGAAATGCAGGAAGAAAATACATACAACTCAAGGCAACAGAGTTACATCCGAGATGGCTTTGGCCCAAGGACTTATGCAAACCATATTGGTACTGTTGCAAATTTCTATTTTTCCTTTCTGTTTCAAAGAGGAAAAGAGCAACAACAGTTGATACTGCCATGAAGCTGCATGCCTAAAACACGGAGGAGTGAAACTTCAACATCTTTAACAATGTTAATCCAAGTCTGTTGGACCCGTGGACCATTTTTGCAATCAAAAGCTTATGAAATGCATTGCAGTGGGCTGAATACTGTAAGTCCAACACAGGAAAATTCCCACTAAAATCAAGGGGACTTTTCTCTACATTAGATTTATAGGATTGTTTAGTGCTTGAAGAACTACTGCTTTTCATCCCGAAAGACCCTCACTGATGGGCTCCTCTTCTTTACCTGCTTCTTTTCTTGACCTGTATGAGATCACAGTGGTAGCGGGATGGCGGCATGCTGTGTGTATGACTGAGAGAGGCTGGGACGCATCAGTGTAGCTGCAAAGCCTGGATGGGCTCCTGTGGCTGCACAAGGAGGAGGCTGTGCCCGTGCCGGAGCTTGGCCAGCGCAGCACCCGGGTCTGCCATCAGCCCCGTGCCCAGACCTGCTGCTTCATGGTCAACTCCTAGTGATAGGACAGGCTGCCCAGACACAGACTGCTGTCCCTCATTTTCAAAGCAAGTCTGGGTCTGACTTCAGGTTTACTCTCAGATAAAAGCAGAAATGCTCAGACATTTGATCCTGTACATGCTTTACCTGTCCAGTCACATGGAAATTACTGCTGTGATGTTTGCATGGCTAGTCCAGAAGCCAAACACAGCATTAATTCACTCTATTGCTAAAATAAAGATAGCACCCTCATAAACCAAACTAACTAACAGCTTATTATCCCCTCCAGGTCTGTCATTTCTCCGGTCTAGCAAGAAAAAAATAACGAGAGGGTAGGTGATACTTTCATGGGGAAAGCAACTACCCTTTGCTCAAGTGGCTTTCAGAACTGAGCATGCATACTTCACATCTTCATTTTCTTAAACTCTGTATGTTCATGGATCCCTCCGCTATGGCTTAAATGTGTATGTTGGAATCAGTTCTGTCTTAGCATCATTGCCATGGTTACGTTATCATCATTATAGTATGTACCTGTTGCTATAATACTATTGTGGATGTCTTCCCAAAATTCCCTAAAGCAAATGATCCCAGAACTTACTCTGTTCACATCCCAAACTACTAAGCATTGATATCTTTTATGATCTGTTTCCCAGCTAAAACAAAGTTGGCTTGAACATGTCTGCTGACATATAGCTGTTTGCCCTTTCTGGATACAAACCAAATTACTCCATTTATCATCTTCACCATAAACCAATTCCTTACATTAAATACAAAAAAAACCCTCCTACTCAACTCTCAGCAACCTGATTTGCCTTTATTTGCATTACTACATTGCTGAAAATCATGAGGTTGTTGATATCTGCAGCAGGGAAGACATGTCAGCCTCTGAAATGAGGCTATCATGATATAGCAAATACTGAGATCATTAGAGCAGGGGAGGGCACATCTCAAAGCCCAGGACAGATCAAAATATGAGTTTGAGATGAAGAAATCTTTGCTGGGCGTATCACGCTACAGGGCCACCAAGATGACCCGAGGGTTGGAGCACCTCTGCTGTGAGGACAGGCTGAGGGTGCTGGGGTTGTTCAGCCTGGAGAAGAGAAGGCTCCAGGGAGACCTTAGAGCAGCCTTCCAGTACCTAAAAGGAGACTACAGGAAAGCTGGGCAGGGACTTTTTACAAGGTCATGGAGTGACAGGACAAGGGGCAATGGCTTTAAACTGGAAAAGGGAAGATTTAGATGAGATATAAGGAAGAAATTGTTGATGGTGAGGGTGGTGAGGCAGTGGCACAGGTTGCCCAGAGAAGCTGTGGATGCCCCATCCCTGGAAGTGTTCAAGGCCAGGTTGGATGTCAACATCTGGTTTTAATCCAAACCCTATATTACCCTCCAAGGGACAGACAAACGCAGAACGCTTATCCTAAAGAGTAACTGCAACTCAGCTCAGCCCTAACTACCAGATTTCCCATCCTGGTTATCCTTATTATAACAACAGCTCCTTACTACATTCACAGGCAGAGGCTTCGAATATGTTGTGATAATGAATGTCATCATGAGGTTAGAGTACAGTGGTGTGCAAAAAGTGATTCATCACTGGAAAAAAAACCCCAAATTTCTTGGATGATACATTGCCTAGATGCACGATTCTGGGTTTATAAACAAGAGGTTACATATTGTTCCACAGTTATAATCTGATATTACCAAACTAGAGAATACCAAATACACTTAAAATTTTTACAATAATTCCCACGACAAGAAGAGTGAAATCTTAAATAAATACAAGTAAATAGCAGAACCTCTAATAAGAGAGGACATTGTAGTAGTAATTGTAGCAGTGAAACCTTTCTTCTTAAGCTAAAGCTGACTGGCAATTTGTAGGCAACTACAAGTGCAGCTACCTGCTGGCCATCTTTTTAAGTGGAAGTGGAAACTAGGACACAAGGTCATCATGATACAGCAAATACAGAGATCATCATAGTTTTTAGTTAAGGACAAAGTAAGGTAACACTTCCCTCCTCACGTGTTCAAATTACACAGCACTACCCTGAACTGACAGTGACCTCATCATGCCACTATACCTGCAGTTATGGTGCATGGAAAGAATGACTATTACGTGGCAAAATTGTCATAGGTCTTTATGGATATTCCTCTATCTTCTGCTGGCATCCAGGAGGTTTTCTCTGAATGTTTGTTATAGCCATTGAAGCTTTGGGATGTCCTAAGGATGCTGGTTTGCCGGTAAGTCCCAGCTGAATGCCTGCTACCTGGGGACATGTTGGCATTGGAAGGAGGTCATCATCAGGGTGATGCAGGGGCACGTGGGCTCTCACTGCCAGCCAGGGGCTCCTGGGCAAGCTGGGGCAGCACTGGGGGCTGAGTGCGGAGGAGTAGATTTCCCCCAACAGAAACAACCCTTCAGCTCTAAAAAATCTAGTTCCTCAGGCGACAGCCATTTTTCTTTCTTTACCATCCATCTGGGATGTGGGATTTGTGTTCTTCATGCCAAACAACTTTCAAGGGTCCATGCTGTCTGGAAAACTGCATTGAAGCTCAAGCCAGGTTGTCTCCTCCCTGTCGCACAAGCTGGATTCCCCAGCTGGTGAGATGTTTTTCTTTCTCCAGGCTTTACTGGAGTCAGTCCAGAAAAGGGACACAAAGATGATTCCTCTACTTGCTCCAGTATGTCCATGCCTCTCATGTACTAGGGAGCCCAAACCTGGACCTATCAACCCAGACATCTCACCAGAGCTGCGCGGAGAGGAAGGATCACCTCCCTCAACCTGCTGGGGATCACTGCCTTCCACCTGCTGGGAATGCTCTTCCTAATGCAGCCCAGGATACTGTTGGCTTTTTTTTGCCCCAAGAGTACATTGCTGCCTCATGCTCAGCTTGGTGTCTACCAGGACCCCCAGGTCCTTTTCAGCAAAGCTTGTTTCCAGTTGATCAGCCCCCAGCATGTACTGGTGCCTGGGGTTGTTCACCCCCCAGGGGCAGAACTTGGCTTTTCCCCTTATTGAACTTCAGGAGGTTCCTGTTAACCCATTTCTCCAGCCTGTGCAGGTCCCTCTGAACGTCACCACATCCCTGGGGCATACCAGCCTCTCCTCCTAGTTTCATATTTTCTGTGAACTTGCGGAGGGTGCACTCTTTGCCATCATCCAGGTGATCAATGAAGATGTAAAACAGTACTGGCCCCAGTACCAGCCCCTGGGGCTCAC
>NW_009605537.1:16820-37474 GCF_000690535.1 Cariama cristata | reverse complement strand
CTGGTCCCAAGGAGCTGTGTGATAGAGTCTGTGAGCTGGGGCTGCTGTGCCGGTCCCCCTCCTTTTCCAGCCAGGTCCACGCTGCTGTGAGATAGACTGGTGACTAACATGCAACCTGTCCTGGCTGTTCTGGAAAATACAGTTTGTAACCTGAATTGAGGAGCTCTGGAGAATCCCACAACATAATAACTGAGTTAAATGCAAATTATTTTGTCATTTATGAAGTTTCAAAAATGCAAGTGCTCTTATAAGCTAATTGAAATAGAAATAAACCAGTTTTCCTTGGGTGCTATTGAGCTTTACCAACTGCCTGCTGTTTTGCACTACCTGCATCAAGGGTTATGTGTGATTACCCAGAACCTGCGCACGTGGGGAAGTTTTGTGAGCTCTGAGATCAGCTCCAGATGGCAGCTGGGGGCTCTCCTTTTCCCGACATCCTTGGGATGCCCAGCTGGCAGGAAGGGGGTACAGCCCCCAGCAGCACAAGGCTGCAGAGAAGAGGCAGATTTCTCAGCAGGGCTGATGGCAGAGCCCTCAGCTATGGGCTGGCAGAGACACCTGGAGATCCTACACAATCAAACTCTTCCCAGTCTATAGTAAAAGGTCAAGTGCCCCACACCTAAAAGTCACTCAAGAGGTCTTGTTTATTATGGTAAGATGCTGTAGGATTGCTTGGTATGGTAGATATGAGTTCACCTGTTAAAAGTGAGCTTAAAATGCAAAATTCTGGGTCCGGTTCTCATCTCTGCACCTTCTCCAACCAATAACATCAGGGAAACATGCAAGGCCACCTCAGAATGGCAACGTGCAGCTGCAGCATCAACGAGGAGCAAATTAGTTTGAGGTTCACAAACATTTAAGTGCATTGGTGCTTTTGCCTTGGAACTTGTTTTTTAATCACCTTTGGCTTCATGAAATTATTTATGGTACTTATTTATATTATCTCCACTTGGTCTTTCCAGAAGTTTGTATTCCATAGAAAGGAAGGGATGGAAATTTGCCTAAGATGCTGCATAGAATCTAGCGTTATGTTCTTCCATTTTTAAAGAACAACTTTTTAGAGAATAGTTTTTGGATCAGCCAAGACTGATGTTTGATGGTCCCGGTGTGCCTGTACCACTGAGTCCTGCAGCCTCACACACGTTTAACATATGGCTGCAGCCCCTCAAGATGGATAGCCGTGCCCGGGGTTGCTGCCCGCAGCAGCTCAGCATGGACCACCGGGGCTGTACTCTGTGCAGGTCTTACTTCCTTATTAAAAATGAAGGTATCTCTATTTTGTTCTGGCTTAAACAATTCAGTGACCTTGAATTTTCTGGCAAATCCCCAGATGTGGTCTTCTGTGGGAAAAAATTTCAGGTCCTTCTTGTGTTCATTAAAAATAAAAGAGAAAAAAACTTAGCACCTGGGATAATAGCATTTGTCAGTTCCATTTACAGGTTGCTTAGCTCAGCTGCATTAATGTCTGCCAAACGGACAAACTTGAAAGATCCTTTTCCCCTCATCTCCTTTAAAAATCCTGCGTCGTTATGCACACTTAAAAATCACAGGTATAAAAGGATCATCTTGGCTCTCCACTTTGACCCCTTACCTTTACAGAATTCCTTATTATATCCTTCTCACCATTACCTTATCTAACATGGTCATACATATCCAGAGCTTTTGATTCAGACAAATGGTGGCCTATCTACACTATTGCCTAATTATCCTTATTAATTTGTTCTTGAGTTTAACTTTCCAATTTTAGCTTCTACTTTGCTAACTTCCAGCAAACGTTGTTCCTAAAACTATAGATGAAATACAGCAACTTTTGACAAAGAAACAGAATAGCCAGAGGGAGGGGGGAAATGCGTAGGGAAACTTCTGCCCTGCTTGGTTAAGAAGGACTTCCACTGACATCCTGAAACAGATGAGGTCCTGATAAAAAGAGTCATGATTGACTGTTGTGCTATCTGGCTCCATTCTAGATTTTTAAATGAATATGAAAACTTGCCAAGCACCTAATCTTTTTCAAAGGAACGGCCAAGAGAGAAAAGAATTATGGTATGCAGTTTTGAGGCTAACAGCCTACAGTAAATGAAATACTGATCAAGCATGGCACAATAACAGTGTCATTGTAGGAGGAATTTATATTACCCAGTGTTGCCTATCTAAATGCCTTAACTAGTACTTCACATTCCTGGGAGAGAGGTATGGAAGATGGGTGGGATGGACTGGCCTGTGGAGGTACCCATTGCTGCCAGGCAGCAATAGAAGGAGCCCAGGTGAACTAGATTAGAACAGGCGCTTTTCTTTTCAGTGGCCAAATCTGGGAGAAATGAATCCCAGTGTTAATTTAATTTTTGATAAAAATGAAATGTAGGATCATACAATCATAGAATCATAGAATCATTATGGTTGGAAGAGACCTCAAAGATCATCAAGTCCAACCGTCTACCTGATGCCACCATGCCTACTAAACCAATCATGATTGTTTGCTATTGATAAAAACATCCAAGTTTTTGAGGTGTTCCTAAATCAGTGCTTGAGATCAGTAATATTTTGTGGCAGTCACATTCAGGAGCCGAACACGTAGGTGAGGAAGAGGAGAATCCTGTACCAGTTTGATCAAGGTCTCCTCCCACACACACATGTTGTCCTTGAGGTGTGAGTGGGGCTGTTGAGAATTTGGTGAAGTCCACACTGTTTGGGATGCTCCACACCTGTGTCTTACCCATCTCCCAGCTTGTTTCACTCACTCTTTACCAGGTGCTGAGCTCCTGGCACCGTGTGCCAAGTCTCCTTCGCTTCACATTGAGTCCATGGGAGATGAGGATGCAAATAAACAGTCAGGGCCAGATACTTCTTCCTTTATCCTCTGGAGGTCCAATCCAGAGCTGACTGATATCAGCAGAGAGGTTCAGGGTAACTTCAGCAGACCTTGATTCAAGATTAAGATTGTCTGATTCTGCTGAAGGACAGGGGAAGAGTACATTTGTGTGGGATGCGTATCTGTGACACCAAAAGAATAAGTCCCATTATCTGTCATCTTGAACTTCAAGGAGATGGTTTCTACTCCAGCAAAATGCTAAATTCTCTGAGTAAGAAAAATCCTGGCACCAGTTCTTTGCCTCTAAAAGCATTTCTAAAAGGATTCCTTTTAAAAACAGAGAGAACCATTATTCTCTGACCTCTTATTTTGAAGAAAGTACACAAGGTAGATTAAAGTGTTGTTATTGTTTGATCAAACAATGCACTTGAATGTTTGTTGGGAAAAAGGTTTTTCAAAATACAGAAAAGTATCCTTTCATAACACAGTGTCAGACCTTTTGATGAATTACAGTATGTCACCAAACTCCCATTCCTCTTGCTCAAACAGCAAAATGTGCTTGCATACATTGTGTAGGTTTAATATTTCTCCTTAATATAGCTGTATGGGAAAAAAAAAACACCACCAAAATGAAACAAAACAAACAAAGAATAAACATTTGTACTGTCTGGGAGGGCAATTAAGACCACATTTATCTAGTGCAGCTCCATTCAGATTCCTATAAATAAAAGGTAAATTGGTTTTGGAATAAAAGTGGTTTGTGCTTATGAAAACAAAACATGCCTGTGAATGTCTCAGAAGAAAACATACAGGACGGGGTGAAAGCTGCCCATGAGAAGGCGAGAGCAGCCCTGTGCCTTGCATCCTCTCCAGCAGATTCACGAAGGCCTCCTGGCTGCTGCCAGCCAAGCTCCGGTGGGGTTTGCCTCGCTCGACCGAAAGGTCTGCACGTTAGCAAAGGTTAGTTGCACGCTGGAGCTGAGCACCCAAGGGTCTTGGTATGAAGAGGAGAAAGGATCAAGCCCTTCCAGAGGCTGATGCATCCCAAGGTAGGAGTTTGAGAGAGCTGAGATGAATCACAGTCAACGTTACCTCCTTTTCCCCACTGATCATTGCACAAAGTCTGCGGTACGGACAGGAGATGTTTCTCCACTTCAAAGTTAGTTGGTTGAGCCAGCCCAACAGCTTTAAGCCACATCCTCAGCCATGGAGAACCAAGTCACATTTCTAAGGATTGTGTACACAAATAAGAGGCAATTTGGGGCTAAAGCATGATTAAAAGCCCTAGGTCAGGCTGCAGCGTGGCGATAACTTCAGACAGATTTTATTACCTTGCTAGTTGGATATCCCCTTGATTAATTCCTGCAGCTTCTGTACTTGTATTTACTGCAGATGATCTGTCTCACTGCACCTGTTATCAGTATATGATCAGATATTTCTCTGAAGCAACCCTTTCCGTTTAGGTGCCATGAATACAGGAAGCATTCTCCTTACCCAAAATTTGAAACCTCTTTTTTCAGCCGGAATGCTGCCCAAAGCGGTTGTCTGTCTCGCAGCCTTCTCCCGCGGCCATGCTGCGGTTTGCTCCACTTGCTGTTTCCAGACTCTAGCTTCTTGAAGGATTTCTGTCATCTTTTTACCTCTGGCCCACAGCCCCGTCACATTAGCCCATCATTTGGGGCATCTCTTTGGTCAGCTACCACTGAGCAAAGGGGTATTTAATCACCACCTCTTTTAGCCCGCATGGAAAGCTGTTGCTCTCTCCAGTGGTTTCAGCAAGGTTTTTGGGTCAGACAGACTCACTAGAAACCACTCAAACTTCCTCATAACAGTAAAATACCAAATCCTTTCCCGAACCTTACAGAGTTCTTGGTGCCGATGGTATTGCAGCACATGTAAGATTTGTGTGTAAGGAACCACACTAGCTTGTAATATTATTTTTGTAGCCCTTCCACCTCTTCCATCCAACCCTTCCTTTGTTTGCCATGCTTACCTGTCCTGTCATGCTTAAACGTGGAAAGAAATCTCCTTAGGTCAGGGACCTGTCAGTCAGTTAATGTCTCTAAAGTGCTACCCGCTCTTAACAGGGATGTATTAATAATGAATCAGATTTACTTTGCAGACGGAAAACACTTCTTTGAGTTTTCCCTCCTGTGTATCAGAGGGGCTAGGGACTCATGACATCCAAAGGGCAAAAAGCCACTACTATGACGGCAAGGCCAGCCCCCCTGCCGTAACCCAGCTGTGACTGGCAGGACAGGACCGACCTCCTGGCTACTAACAGTAGGATTTTGTCGTAGCAACCTCTCCACAGCTGCAGGCAAAGTGAATTACCTAGGCATTAAAACAGACAGGAGGTCCAACATGTCCAGTTTTATTGTGGTGGTACTTAGACACTCAAGTTTCACTACATCAAAGGGTAGGCGAGACAATTATTAGCACGGATGTTTTTCCTGAGGTAAGACAAACACTGTTCCTTTCCTTTCCTTTTTAGAATTTAAAGAACTCAGGCAAGAGCTCACTGCAAAGACAGGTGGGTGAGGAAACAGAGGAATGTTGACTTTTAAAGTAGCTTCTTGCCTGTATAGGATTAAGGAAGTTGGGTAGGTAGACAGTCACTTTGCCTCCCTTATCGTTTTCATCTTCTCCTGAACACTGACTATTTTTCTCCTCATTTCAGCTTGTATCCCAAGACACCATCCATCAGTCTCCTCGGAGGATGGTCCGCTGACACGGCAAACAGGGGGGAAGGAAGACAGCAAGCAAAATCAGCCCCATGGGCTTCCCTGCAATATGGCCTGAGGCATCCTTGCCCTTCCTCATTTTCACCGTGCCCCATCGCACCCACAGCTTCCATGCAAGTGATGGATGGGTGGTCAAGCTGCCCTCAGACCAGGGTAATGCCCCCAGGGAACAGGGCTGAGAGGGTTCGTCTTCTCACCACGATGGAAAAGAGAGGGATGCATAGCTGAAAATGGTTACGTCTGGGAAATGTACACCTTCCCTCTGAGGCTGATGGCAACAAGAGTTTTCCATTGACATTATTAAGAACAACGGCAGACTCCTGCTCCATTCATTGCGTTTGCTGGCATTTCCATTTCTGTTACATTCTTAGACTACCTTGTCTATTCATGTTTGGGACCCGGCCGGTGTCTTTGTTGCCAGCCACCTGTTCTCTGTTACACATACTGCTTTTACTTTCATTCAAGTCATTCGTATTGTATGATAAAACCACTATTTTTTTTGCTCAGCAGCTGTCTTCTCTTTGAGTCACCTTTTTATGCACACTATGGGCCAGTCTCCTGCCATCCCCAGAACGGTGGCTTTGGAAGCCCGAGTGGGTAACTCTTCTCATGGAGGAGAGGATTTCCAAAAGGGCTGAGGCAGGCAAGCAATTGCAATGAGCCCACAATGGGCTTTGGACATCCTGCCTTTGAGTCTTGCAGCTCCTCCTGCCATCAGCTACCTTCAGAGGCTCGACAACCTGCCTGATGCCAGCTCTTCTCCTGTCTCCCCTCATCCTGCTGGTCACACAGTATGGGAGCTCTCAGACACAGCAACTTTGTGAAAATCAGAGGAGTCACCACGTGGTTTTAGTCAGACAGTAGATGCTGCCCAGCTGCAGCTCAGCTGACTCCAACCCACGTTTCATCAATGTCACATCCCCTTTTGCATTGCCCACCGTCATGCATAATTTCTACAGTGTGTACAAGAGCACGCTGTGAGCAGGAGATAAACTCTTCATCCCCGCACGTGTTTGCTGTAGCTTTAGGACTCACCCCTCTGTGTACTAGCAAGAGATTTAAAAAATGGATGTGAAATACAAAGATATGAAAACTCCCATCTGATCCAGAAAAGATGCTTTAATCTGTCCCTGAAAGAGTCTGAAAAGCGACTGACCTTGCAGTGTGTGTGTGGAAGTTAACAAACAGAGGCTTTGCTGGCCCGGGCAGGGAAGGGTACGGCTTCTTGGCCATGGATTCCTGTCCTCACCTTCCAGAAGTACAAATCTAGCGCTGCTGGTAGCTACATCTTAGTTCCTGATAGCTGCTGTGGCAAAACACTCTGACTAATATTTTTCATACGATTTTCCCTCTCGTACATCCCAAGACTATATTTGCCTTTTCTTAATTATGGCTTTTCATTAACTACTCATCTTTATTTCTTCTTGAGTGATTACCCCAGGTTCTTTCCCTGCACTTCTCTTGTCCAGTCATGGATACCCTGTTTTGTATTTGCATTTGTAATTCTCCTAACTGTGCTGTGCCTATAGATGTTACATTTCATTCCTTCCTGACAGCTTCTCTAATTCATCCACGTTGTTACAGTAGCTCCTAGATTATTAATTACTGTCCCCAAGTGTTGGGTCATCTCGGTACTAATATTTCTCCCATTCCCTCCTGCAGATTTCTCTTAAACGTATTAAGAAACGTCAGGCTTCTGAGAGATGCCTGGGCATCCTAGCCCTTAGGTGGGGTTGGGGTGTGGGGAAGGCAGAGGCCAGTAAGCGATGTTAAGAGGTGAGAGATGTGAAGTACATAATGCAATTAGATGTATGGGTCAGTGAAAGCCACTTTCACCGAGGTAGGAAAGAGGAGACAAACAGGCATATCGCCAAGAGATACAGCAGGCTGCATATGAAAAGGGATGGGAAAGAGAGTTCATTGGCATTATCCTGACCCTTCCGTAAAAATACACTTCCTTGGCTTGACAAGAGCAAAAACCTTGAAAGAGTTTCTGGTTCTGGTTGTGGTCGTAGGTCTGGTCCTGGTTGGGGTCGTAGGTCTGGTCCTGGTTGGGGTCATAGGTCTGGTCCTGGTTGGGGCTGCAGGTCTGGTTCTGGTTGTGATCGTAGGTCTGGTCCTGGTTGTGGTCGTAGGTCTGGTCCTGGTTGGGGTCGTAGGTCTGGTCCTGGTTGGGGTCATAGGTCTGGTCCTGGTTGGGGCTGCAGGTCTGGTTCTGGTTGTGATCGTAGGTCTGGTCCTGGTTGTGGTCGTAGGTCTGGTCCTGGTTGGGGTTGTAGGTCTGGTCAGCCTTGCACGGTTCCAGCAGGTCCCTGACCACAGAGTTGAGCACGCATCTTGGTGGTGTGATGATCCCTGTCCCTCCGGGATGGGGATAGAGCCAGACTCACCCCCCAGAAGAAGGGGAGGGTGGGACAACGCAGCGGTCCCACGGGAGGGGCGGAGAGGCTGGGAGCTGGCAAGGAGATGATGCTGCAGCCCCCGCTCTGCGGTCAGCCCTGCTGCGGTCGTCGCAGGCAGCCGTCGCTGCTGCTCTCTCCTTCGCTTAACATCCCACTTTGGTTTTCGTTTGAAGGCAGCCATCGGCCACCCAAGGCCTTCTGAATTACGGCCCTTTGCTGTGAGCAGCCCTGCTCTTTCACTGTCTAAAGCCTTTTCCTTTCTTGTCACATAGATTTTCTGTACAGGTCATGCAAAAGCATGACAAAAGAGACCCTGGAAAACACAGCGTATGGGAAGACATGGAGAAAACTGGAGTCAGCTTGGCATGTGTACTTAGGAAGGTGGTTAGGGAAAAGAATAAAAGCCCCAAGGCACAAAAAGGTTAAGACAGAAAAGGAGCAGCAAAGCATGGAGACTTATTACTGTCCTCTGAGAGTGATTTGAGTCACCCTTGCCCAATTGTTCGAGCTATCAGTTTTGTTGTGCCCTCAGACTCTCCCATCTTAGGGGCAGCAGCTGGGAACCGAATCACTGCAAAAGAGCTGAGAACGTTTCTTCAACCTGGTGGCACCATACAAGGAGGGATCCACAAGACAGCAAGCTTTCTCTGACCTGAGCATTCGCACCAAAGCCAGCCAAAAGCACCCAACAAACAAAACTTCAGGGCACAAAAAAGGCGCGAACAGCCCCTTCCTACCCTCAGGTCTCCTAAAGCTATCTGCCTCCGCCCTCCCAAAGAGAACGGCGTTATCTCCAAACAGGCAGGACTGTCCCCAGCAGAGACAGAGCCAAGAAGGGACACTGCTGCCTTGGCATGCCTGCCTCAATGGCTTCAGTCACCAGTGTTGACCAGTTAGTCAACTTTTAAAGGTGATTGTCAGTTCTAGCCCTTAAGATTAAGGAATGCAGAGCAAATATCACCTCTCTTCTCTCCCCAGGACCCATCTGCCTGGGACACTCTCTGGAGCAGGCACTTGCAGCTTCTCCAGAGTACAAGCCGAGCCCTACGTGGTAGGGGCTGTCAGTGCTGCAAGAGCTCTCGGAGCCACAACAAGATACACGCAGAATGGTGAATGCTGATGGAGCGACCGCTCTGGAGTTGGGTAACTGTAGCTTCTGCTTAAATGGACAAATGGCTGCAGGGTCCTTTTAGAAAAGGTCATAGTAATTCTGTATGTTCAGTTCATGACGGGACTTGTGCCCTACCAGAGGTCAGGGTTTTACTGGCATGGTGGCTGTTTCCACCCTTCCCGCTGTGAGCCGCAGCCGGCCGGCGCTGGGCTCGGCGCAGCAGGCACTCAAGGATGGGCTGGAGCACAACCAGCTCTGGTCCTGCCTTGCCCAGGGTCGTGCAGAACTGACACGTCCAGAAGCGTTTGGGTTTTGTGTCGTCCTGGGCACTGTTGCAGGGATCACTTATCGGTGATGCGCTGGAAATGATGGTCTGAGCCCTGCCTCTGCTTGCTCGGGCTGCACTTTTGGGGATGGAGAAGAAGGGTGCTGGTCAAACAGCATGTCCTTTATACAGGGCAGGAAAGCCAACGGCTGTGGTGGAGGGGACACGTAGATCGGTGCTACAAAAAAGAGCAGTTTGCTGTGCGCTGAAAGTTGATGGTGTTGGGATGCACAACGCCCAGCTGTGACCTTCACAGCCATCTCAGGGTGGTGGTAGATGCCCAAAGGCACTGCAGAGCACATCGCCTCCTCACATCGCTTGTGCCGCGACAGCACCCGAGTGCCCGAGCCCGGCCGTGCTCTGTGGCCTGGCACAAACACCAAGTCAGAGGCGTTTTGCACTTCCAAGAGCGGACGTAAGAGCCACCGCCTTGGTCATCGATGGGGCTGCTGGCTCTACAGAGGGACTAGAGCCAAAACCCTGATTCATCTTCTGAGCTCTACGTGAACGCTCAGCTTCAAGCGCACGTTTGAGTCTTACACAAACCACCCGAGAGCAATCAGGCTGGGAAATTTTGCTTGTCCTCTACTGCACAAGAAGGAACATTGTGTTTGGTTATATATAGGGTCTCCACGATTAGAAATAGACTTGTGCTTTCCTGATTGAAAGCTCCACCTGGTCTTGGAGCTGCAAATAATGGTCTATGGTCTGGGGCTGACTTCTTTTGGCAAGTTCGTGTCCTCACGAACCTCACGTGCCTCAGTTTACCCTTCTGTTACACAGGGGTGATCACACCTGCCTGCCTTCCAGGCTGGTAAATATTATCTTCAAGGCTTCAGATGGGAGATGTAAATGTCAGCTCTAATCATTTATATGTCACAAGCTAGAAATACACTTTCATGTGTTCCCACCAGGAAAAGCGGCATTCAGGGAGCTAGGAAGAGTCGGGCATCTCTGCTGCACTCCTTTCCTTCCCGTTGCACCAATGCAGCTGAGGGTAAAACTTGGCAAGGGGAGTTGAATAGTGAATTAAATCGTAGAAGGCAAGGGAAGGAGGCTGACGTCGCAGCACAGCGAACATGCAAGAGCCAGACCTACCCGGGCTGGTGGATAATGCGTTGTCAGGATTATATGTGGCAGCAGAACGGCTGGATTTGAAGTGGAATTATTGAACTGATTATGGGCAAGTTCTTGTATCTACAACCTGCCGGAATGCAAATAATGAGCGGCAAACAAGGCGAGAGGCACACCAAGCCAGGAGAACAGGGAGACAAAGTATTATCTGTCAGAGAGAGACGCAAATTGAAAAAAGGGAGTCATTAACAGAAGGAGATAAATCTGTGGAGGGGGGAAGAGTGACAAGAAAGAGAGAGGTTTTCGCTGCACAATGGGAAGTACTCATTTTTTAACACTATGTATCCCCAACGAGTGGTACGAAGGCACTTGGTTGCTGTGGTGTATCTGGGACTGTACACGTCACGTCACGACGCTGCTGCGTGTACCCTCCCCGGTCCGACACGTGTGTGCCTCCTGCTCCGTGTGTGCTGCGGAGAGCACCGTGTATTCCTGGGAGTGATGAACTGCTTTCATCAGTCCGCACTAAATGTTGAGAATTAGCAGAGCTATGAGCCATATTTCATGCTAGGTTACAGGGGAAAACAGTAGGAGATAGGATTTATGCTCTCTGTATAAATGAACTTCATAAGCTTTTCTTCGCAAGGGAAAAAGAAACTGTGTCTGATAAAGTTCCGCACTAAAAAAAAAAAAATGCAACATTTCTAAAGTGGGAAAAAAACAACTTTTGTTATCACCGGTGATTAATTGAATTGATGCATAACTGGTGATCCAGAGCAGCGGAGATTAGAAGCGGTGACAGAGTATGCCCCAGTGGTCCCAATTCTGCTATTACCTGAAATTACAGTCCAAAGCAGACTGACTTGTGTGCCCCACAAATTCATAAAAATTCAAGAGCCACTCTCACCAGTCTACTTTTGATAAATTCTTTTTGATTCAGTAACCTTTCTTAATGGAATTTCTCTCTCTCTTCCGCTCCTTTCTTTTACCCTTTTTTTCCCACTTTGGTCCACACATTTATTATTCCCTCCCACTCTCCTCCGTGGGAGTGCAGACCTCTGACTAAATATCCGTGTTGTAATCTGTACAGGAATTTACTGATGGTGCATGACAGAAGGGACTTAAAGAAAATTATGCATTTCTCAGATCTACCCTAAGGCACACAAATCAAACTCTCCGTGGAACACTATATAGTAAAACTGAAAGTAGCTACACTTTATATGGAAATTAGATGATCCTAGGACATAACACAACTAAGCATATATCAAAACATAGCGATGATGAATGCAGAAACTGCTTTTTCTTTAGTGAAGATATAAACCTCTATTTTGTTTTACTTCTCCTAATGTATGTCTTTTTCTCAGGTGATGAGAAAAAAACCCACTAGGAATATGTATTCACTGGACGGGCTCCAGAGCTCGCAATTCTTTCTTCATTTTAATTTTGCTTACAGGTGACCTTTATTTTTCAGCACCTTAAGAAGGGTTTTTAGAATAGGTCACACAATAGCAAATACCTTGATCTCCTATGGACTCAATCAGAAAGGGAAGAGCATAATTTGGAGGAGGGGAACAATATCTGATGGTACTTCTAGGGCAGGGGGGGGATGCAAAGGAACACATCTAATTTTGCTTTCTTTTTTCACTCCTTTCTTGCTCGTTTTATAACAAAAGGAAACGTCTCGTGTGGCAATGTAGTATCTTGTACGTAATGCCTGCTGCTTTTCCTCACACTCGTTCCTTCCCGGGGGATGAGCCATTAACAGCAGAGCCCCTCCAGCTGCTGTTGTTGATGGCTGTGTAAAAGCAGCTGCCACATGCAGGGTCGTTGCAGCTGGGACATAGATCCTACAACATCTGGGATTGTGCCACTTCCCTCCAGGGCTTCTGCAGACCTTTCTTACTCCATTTTTTTTGATGAAATGGGGAATGGAGGCTGGAGAGACTCACATATGATTCATGCCCTGAAACAAGCCCAAGAGGGACAGAGAAGTTTCGATGCCAAAACCAAAGAGAAAAGCAGAAGAGCTATAAGGAAGATCAAGTTTATTGCACTAGTAATCCTTGTTCAGCATTTGAAGAACTAACTTTCTGCAATGCTTTGTATTGTCACGTTACAGCATGAGAAATCACCTCATTTTGAGACAGCATAAGAAATAAAGAAGATGCCAAAGTTCAGCATCCCCCGGGGCTCTCAGTTTTGATGGGCTGACAGATTAGCCCAAGCCCCTTCCCACTTCCATAGGTGGGTGCGATAAGATTGCAGCTTGCAGGACATCTCAGAGCAGAGTGCGGTGATACCGGTCAGCTCATCCCCAAATGCAACAGGACACCAAAACAGACGGAGGAAAGAAGAAATAGCCAGAGCACAGAGCATGTTAGCTGAGCAGATACAGGTTCAGGCTTCTATTTTGTGACAACCTTTCTGTGGGCAAGTCTATTAGCTTCTCTGTGCTTCATTTACATAGTCATAAATTCAAACTGAAACTAGTTTCCTGTCTCACAGGACCACTATGAAAGGTAAATTACATTAAATATTGTAACCTACTCTAGTATGGGGATACCAGAGGCTATTTAAGTACCAAAGAGATAGGAGGAAAATTTTATACGCAGTTTTCCTTTGTGGCAGAAGAAGAGCAGACGGTGATGTCAGCCTTTAAAAGACCAACGTGACACTGGAAAAAAACATTTGTGCTTTCCCTCAAAATACGCAGGGGCCTTGAGAAGTAGGAACCCATTGAGGGCCCAACTGGAACGAACAAAACATGGGGACATCACTATCTCACTGCCCGCTGCTTGCATAAATTGAGGAAATGTATCTCCACGTGGTGCGGGTGGTGGTGGTGGGTGACTCCCTGCTGCGAGGGAGGCAAGGGATTATCCCTCTTTACTCAGTAGACCACATAGGATGCTGCACCCAGTTTTGAGCTCCCTGATACACAGGAAAGGCACCGGTAAATGGGAACAAATTCAGCGGAGGGCCAACGAGATGGCTGGGGGCACTTGCCCCATGAGGACGTGCTGAGGGAGCTGAGCTTGTTCAGCCTGGAGAAGAGGTGACTTTGGGGGTACCTAAGAGCCACCTACTACCTGCGAGGAGGCCATCATGATGTGTCCTGGGGTCCCTTCCCACCTCCTGAGGTCCCTCCCCACCTGAATGACTCCACCAGTGAAAATATCTCCATCTTTGTTAACAGTAAAGGAGAGGCACAGTCATCTTCTGTGGAAAGGTATTTGTTTATGTTTAAAGAGACAGCACATATCGATATAACATCTGGAAGAAGCCCTGGCAGTACACGGTACCCTGTAAATATCTGAGGATATGGAATAAGACCGGTTCAGTGCCTGGGTCATATTTCTCAGAGGATGTTACCTCTTAATTTCTTTTATATGGCAGATGAGATGTTTCCCCTTCAGTAACACACATATTTTTAACACGCATCACAGGTGCCACTGAGAAATAGGTTTCCTGCCTTGTTTTTTCCTTTTCCTGTTTTGAACGATACATAAACTGTCCTACTGAAGACAGAAAAAGGCCTCAGAGTTAAAAACACCCCTATTTACGGCAGTGCCTCAATACTGCTGGTATTACGAAGACAGAAAAAGGCCTCAGAGTTAAAAACGCCCCTATTTACGGCAGTGCCTCGATACTGCTGGTATTACAATGTCATCATTCATGCAAACAACAGTGCTAAGATACGAAGGTGATAAAGGAGGAACTGGAGATGATGCTTCCTCTAATGAAAAGGAAAATACGGGTACCACAGCAAGTCCCTGGCTGCCCTTCCTGGCTGCCCCCCGGCTGTGTGCAGATGTTTCTGCTGGGCTGAGGAAGAGGCACGGTGACAGAGGAGCCTGCGTTTCTGCATGGGAAAGGGAAAGGGCAGTGCGTGCATCCATCCTGGGATGACCAGCCCCTACAAACCTGCTCCAGCTCGACTCCGATAGTGGTGTGCGGCTCCCCGCAGCCCCCTCCCCTCTGCTGCCAGCTCCCCTGGCCCCACCAGAAGCATTAGCATGGTTATGGCACACTAAGATACGGCCCTGGCTTCTTTATGGCTCGAGCACAGTGTTAATTCCAACATTTTGGCAATTCCTTTCGCACGTCACAGGCACAGTGTCCACCATACACAACTAATGCTGACTTTGGGTAGATGCCTTACCCTTTGGGGGCTTCTCCTATATCCTCCTGGGTATCTGGGTACCTGCCCTTCCCACAGACATCTGGGGAAGATTCATCCACGAATCTCTGGGCAGAGGCACTTAAAGGGTTGTTATTTATCACTTCTTTTCATCTGAAAATGGCTGTGCGGCAGTGCGGACAAAATCCCAGCTCAGCACTTGAAGGATAGCTGACGCTGTCCTGCATCTGTAACAACTGCAAATGCTTTGGTATCCTGCGGGATAAAAACATACAAGGGGTATGGTTAGAGCGTTCATTGCGCAGGCTAGATGTAGCTAGGCAGTATATCATCCTTCCGGAAAACAGCCAGGAGAGCAACTCTGAGATAGGCTATCTTCATGTTAAACAGCACTCTGTATTATAGCAGTTGAAACTCAGCCAGTTGCTTCCCAATGAGCAAAGCATGGCAGATGCCTTCACCATCGTGACCTGTCACATGAAGATTTATAAGCCACGAGGACGTGAACGATTCAGCTCTCCCGCTTGGCCAATAAAATAAAATACATGTTATTTGTTGGGAAAGTAAGGGCCTTGGTCTGGACTGGTCCAGCCGTCGTGGCTGCTCAAAGAAACAGAGCCCGTCACCCCACTTCTCCGCTGGCACCGCAATGCCAGCGACTCTCTCCTCCCGTCAGCAAGTGTTCGAGGAGGGTCATGGGCTGTAAGGAGCACAGGGTGCTTGCCAGCTGAATCACAGCAGCCGGTACAGAGAAGATGGATGGGAGGGCAGAGGGAGGTAACTTCACTAGGAGACATGACCAGTTGTCTTTGGGAGGGAGACCTTTGCTATAGAAGAGAAAATTGCAGCAAGAACAACGAGTAGAAGAGGGTCCTGGATAAACTGCAACTAGAATAAGGCATATCTCTGAATGAGAAATGGGAAAATAGATCAGGAAAAGAGCAGAGCAGGAAGGAATAAAGTTTAGAGAAGATGTGAGGGTTTGCTTAAGGTGGGCAAGGAAAGATGAAGGAGATATAAAGGGGAATGGAGACTTTGGCTAGCAGCTAGAAGGCAAACAGGAAGACTGTGGCGGGGCAGGGCGGTAAATAAAATTACGAAAAAGAAGCAAAACAGAGGGTAGGAAGAAACAGGAGGGAAGATGTTGCTGCATGAAGTTTGCACATCCTCTGGTGATGACGGGTACCTGGGTGCCCACGGGCTGTGCTCCCAACCTCCCCCAAGCTGGGAGCACGGTACAGACGCCCGCGTTGGCCCTGCATGAAGCCGGCACGGCCCCGCACGATGGACAGGCTGTGCAGCACATCTGCCTCGCCTCGGCTTTGTACCTCGCCGATAAGGTCTGCTCACAGATTGGTAGCCACGTGCTGTTAAGCCCAGGAGCCAATACCCGAAAGGCAATTATTTATTTAATGTTCATAAATTAATATCCAGCTCCTGGTGTCATCTGGTTTCAGCCTTTGGCAAGCTGCTGTCTCCCTTTTCCTTTTTTTTTTTTTTTTTTTTTCCCAGCGCATACAAGATAGTGCGGAGCTGTTGTTGTGTTTAGTACAGGTTTATCTCGAAGACATCTGCTTACGCCAAGGGAATAGTATGAACTCCCAGTGACCTATAGAGCCTGCATTCCTAATTAGCGGAAAAATATTCCATAATCAGAGTTTTGCCATTTCAATGGAGTCTAAAGATACCAAGGTTATGTTCTTGTCTGGGGTCACGAATAATCACTTCTGACTATATAGCTTCATTCTGACCTAGAGTTAACCAGGTGCAAAGCTGGTAAGCGGCGGGACCAGATCACGCTGTCTCACAGAGTACATCTACCCTGAGGGCTTGCCTCATGTTCTCACTCACATTTTTGCTTCCAACCTCTAACAAACATGTACAAACCCTTTAAGCATGACTGGGTAAGTGCTTTGAAACAATGCCCGCTTTTACGGCTGCTTTGCTGCAGGCCATCAGCCCTGAGAAGGTGCAACAAACACGAAGAGCTGAGCGTGTGCCCTCCAGCATCCTCACACCATCTCCAGCACCTGCCAGCCCTTCTCACCACTTGCTCCCCATCTCCCTCCTACCCACCTGCCTTTTTATATTATTTTTTTTTTAATATTTGCCTCCTGCCCACTTGTCTTTTCATATTCTCAGGAGCAGCTTTCAGCTCCTGGAGCCACGCAGCCTCCTCCATCCACTGTGCAACCTCACCATAGTCAGGGGGCAGAAACTGGTTTCTCTCAGGGTCTCCCACCATCTGGACCCTGTCCACCAGAGTAAGGGTTTGGGCAGGAGCAACCCTGCCTGTGGCCGGTGCGGGGAACCATTCCCCAGGCCGGTCAAATTACTGACTGGTGGCAGCATTTCAGTTTGGAGTTTGGCAATGTTGATCGTAGCTTCCCAGAGGAAGGGCTTGGCTATCCCTGGTTTAAATACTCTATGAGCATCTTCTGTGGTGCAAACATAGCCACAAATGTACCGAGAGAGGTGAGGGGAAAGGTAAAGGTGATATACCACGGTACACCAGTGTGATATATCATAGCTGGATGGATAATATGTGTAGGAGAAGAAAAAAAAAGATGGCCATAGACAGTAACAGAGCTGCTCATCCTGACTGCAAGCTGATCTGGAGATGCTAACACTCTGCCTTGTCTTCCCTTCTCTCCCAGTCTTCTCCCTGCCTGGTAAACCCATCACTACATCTCTACACTGGAGAACATCAAGAACTGTAAATTTCCCTAACTATGCCTTGTTCCTTCTGCCGACTGAGTTGTTTCAGGCACAAATGTAGGTGAGAACATTTCTCATATGGCTAAGAGAAAGTTTGTAGCTGGGGAAAGACACTCCACTCCGATTTTACACTTTTGCTAGAGGATGTCTCCCCACCTTCAGAACATCTATTTCACAGCAGGGACTGAGAATTGGACTGAGTTTGGGTGGTGGATCTATGTGGCTTCTCCACAGAGCAGGCATATAAACCTGAAAGCAGTGCACGGATTGTGTGGTTGTAGGGATGGTCTCCCCAACTGGAAAGCAGTGACACAAAAGCCACCAGGAAGGGTCCTCCCACCACAAGAATGGTTTCCAGGAAATTGTGTGTTGCTGTTGTGGAAATTACAGTTACAGTCCAGTTGACATGTGAAGAGGAGTGTCTTCTCTTTACCAGCGATCAGGCTCCCTGAGGTCACCTGCAGGAATTCTGCTGTGGATTAATAAATAGGATGACATGATCTCAGACAGGGGTGTCTCTGCCCATCCTCTTCCTCTCAGCTACACGCAGTCAAAACTCTCTGAAATCTTGCTGGGACCCCTTGAGAAATGTTCTTGCTTACCTCCTAAAAAATATAAAATCTATTCTGAAACAGAAAAAGAATTTATTGCTGAAATAAGTTACATTGTGAAAAATAATGTTGGCCACCTCCAGGAAACCCACAATGACTGTTCCTTTGTCCAGGGTTTGTGTCTCTCGGGCATGTTCCCTTACAGGGTGCACACATTTGTGGATGCTCCCTCTTATCTTTGTCGTTTTATTTGCACAGGGGAACAGTGTCAATATTCCATGGTTCAGGTTGTCTAGAGGACAGGGAAGCAGTGATGGCAGACTTAGTTCTTTCAGGAGTAGTGTCCAAAAAGTGATTATTACAGCTGAATAATTCAGAAAGTTTTCAGGTAATCTTAGCTTAGGCCCTGATCTTCCCAAGACCATGCTCATACTTCATTTTTTTGCGTGCACAGTCACACTGAATTCAATGGGAGCAGGGCAGCACATTTAAAGCTAAGCCTATCATAAATCGGCTTTCTGCATCAGGGCCTCAATCACAGTCTGTTCATAGATATTCTGGGGGGAAAAAAAGAGTAAATAAGTTTGCTTTGGCCCCACTGAAATTCCTTTTGCATTCATTTTCTGTGACAGTTCAGGGAATAGACCTTCAATAACAAAAAAAAAAAAAACAACCAAAAACCAAACCAAACCAAAAAAAAAGCACAAGGAAAGAGTTTTTAAAGCCACATATGTAAGTTCTTGTGAAAACCCAGTTGTATGTTTGCATAAACAAGGATTCAGCCTAAGTATCTGCACAGTGTTTCTGTCAGGAAACAGAAATGATGCGTATGATTTATCAGAGCACCGGCAACTAGGTACTGTGGATATTTGCTTTCAATCCACAGAGTTAAAGATTAGAAAAGGTATCTGTTGAATTCATTTGAATAACAAATAGACCGGGGAATCACAATCTGTTCTCAGCTATTCAATGGATGAAAAACAGTCATTCATTGAATATATTAGTCTCTCAATTCTAGTAATTATTAGAGCAGAGTTAGAGATCTGAAAACAATAATTTCAGGAGCTATACATTATTTCCATGAGCAACTGAGAAGTGATGATGGTGTATGCACTTCTGGGCTTCTGGCTCAGCCACAAGTAGTCCGTAACAAATCCTCCCCGCTCGCCGTTCCCCGGCTGGCTGACAGTGTGCTCAGCCAGGCACAGGTATAAGGATTTCTAAGATCAAAGCAAGAGTTAGCGACATTATTCATGTGGTATTAGATTTTTGACCCCTGTTTGTAACTCACAAATTACAGTTACAAAACTTAGTCACCGACAACGTTTGCAAATTAATTTCAGCCATCATTTGAACAGTTGAGGTAATCTGTACCGTAAGTACACAGGGAAGGAAATCTTGGACATTTTAGTTTTGCATGAAAGCATGAATGAAAGGATTTCAAGTATAACTGGTAGAAAAAAGCAAAAGCAGTTTGGAGAGAGGAGAGAGAACACTGGAGATCTGTCAGCATCTGGTATTGCCAGGACCAGTGTTCAATTTTTGCAGAATTTGGTCAGAAATTAAGGCAAGTTTTGCAACCCTCCTACCAGGCAGCTTGCCCCCAGAGTGTCCATCCCTTTGGCAGCCCCTGCGGGGAGGCACCGGGCTCCCAGACTCCGGCAGCCGAGGGTGCCGGAGGGGTCCCGGGAGCCCCGGGCTCCTGCAGCCCCACCGAGGGCAGTGGGCTCCTGGGGGGTCCCAGCGGGGACCAGGGGCTGTGGCCTTCCCCCTCCGCAGCCTCAGAATTTGGAGAACTGGGTGCAAATTCTGTGGCTGTGTCTCAGAGAGAGGATTTAGGAAATAATCGTTTTTCCCTCAGAAGCCATTTCATCGACTCAAGTCAGAAGCAGCTGGATGCCTACAGAACAATCTGGAAAACCAGCATTACATGTGGAAAGAAGAGGACAGAGCACTAAGAGAGATGGCGGATTGCCATTTTGTACTCACCCAATTAATATGCTCCTTCCTCCATTTGCTCACTTTGTCTTTCCAGGCTTCATAAATCTCTGGTGAACAGATCAAGGGGTGGAGCTGAACTGGCAACTGTCACCTTATAACATCGCTCCTATAAACACATAGTACTAGCACAGGCAGAAGGCACCGTCGTGCTGATCATCATCCTCTGAGTCAGCCATTTGCAAACACCTTCTCCAGGCTGTCATCTTGCCACTATGAATTCAAAATCTGAGTCAGAACCCAATTTAAGCTGCTATAATTAACAGACTCAATTTAACCAAACCTAGCAGTTTGTCATGTCGCATTCTCTGCACACATCTGAGCATCTTGCGTTTGGGCTCCTTCGTGCTCCTCTGCTCGGCCCCTTGTGCTGCGAAGTGGCTCATACCCAAAGAGCATCAGCGGTTTTAGGCTCCCATCAGGGTTGAGTCCAACCACAGCCGAACAACAAAACTCATCCGTACCGGATTCGTTTGCTTGTTTAAGTAGCAAAGTACCAAACGTGATGGACTGGATACTGCTGCTTGCTAATCTATAAATACTGATGAGTAAAAAGGGGGTGAAGCTTTTCAAGTCGTTTGTCAGTGAAACAGAGCTATTGGATAACAGAGCGACCCACCACAACCAGGGAGCTCCAGAGCCGAGCCTGGGCTGGCGAGGGAAAAACCTGGGTGCTGCGTAAGGGAAAAAGGAGTGGAAGCATCTTGCTTGCTGGGGAGCCCCAGGAAACTTAGACCCACCAAGATTCCTATATAGAAGACAATTGCATATCAAACAAGCT
>NW_009605537.1:0-16789 GCF_000690535.1 Cariama cristata | reverse complement strand
TTCCCTTTCGTTTCTAAATGCTGTTGTTACTAATGAGGGTTTCACTCCGAGGAAGGTCTCCGGTCACTGTGGAGGGCTTAGAACTGTCCCTGTATTTATTGTTAGGGAATTCCCTGCACTTATTTTTAGGGAATTGCAAATAGGTGACTTACAGACTAACTCATGTTTTTGCAGTCACAGGTGATGGCATGCCAAAACCGTGGGTGGAAACATATTTTTGAAAAATGTGTCCTTTTAAGATTTAGGGAGGATTTTTTTCCCTCCACTTTCTTTCCATTACTTCCTTTCCTTTCTCTCACCATCCAGTCTGAACGATGCATTTTTTCTTTTGTGTTTTGCTGTTATTTATTTTTACAGTGCTGCCTTGAGGCCGCCACTAAGAGCTTCTGTCTCTTGACCCAAGTGCTGAGCAAGTGCGACTGGAGAACCATCCGCTGCCCAGAAGTGCTGACAGTCTGCATCGGTTGGCAACACGTGAAGAGATTAACTGAAATTCATGCAGCAGATCAGCAGGCAAGTTGGGACAAACTCCTTGTCTCCAAATCTGATTTAGGTAGCCTATGTCCTAGACTCCACCCATTCTGCTGTCTCAGCACTTTGCTGTGATTCCTCTCCATCCTGCTACTCCCTGTGGATGCCCGTATCCCTCTGCAAACACACTCAGTTGAGCCTGTTGCAATGGAATTTTTTTTAATGATACTTACACATTGCTCTACTTTCTTAGAGAAATACCTACATGTCAAAAATTATGGAGATTTTTTAAGAAGTCACTGAGAAACCTATGACTCCCTTGCTAGCTGTGTCAAATATTCATATTTTGGTGTTAATAAATTTGCAGTCTTCTCATGATGTTCTCTTCATTATTCTAGCATCAGTTTTACATATCACCGTATAAATGATCACTACATGTCTTTGAGGAGAAAGAAATGTATTTCTGACATACATTTTTACATGTCTACAACTGTACATTTCCACACTGAAGCAGGAAAGTACATAGCGTTCTTCAAATCAAACTCTTGTCCTTCACTAGCTATTACAGAATCTGTGTATACACACAATATACGTATATATATAGTATTATATATCTGCATATAGACTTACATATGCACAAAAAAAATCCCACAGAGTTCTCATTTATAGTCTCAATGACCAAGCTAAGAAATGAAAAAATCTTGCCTCATCATACATCTTTCTACTTCAGTGAATTATTTTTTATTGATGTTGGAAGTCTTAATTTTAAATCCAGTTTTGATGAAAAAAGTGGTTGATCATCTGCCCTGTTATTATACAAAATATATTTCTATCAAGTGGAAGGAAATATAATTTGTAAAATGATCAATTACATAATGATTATAGTGGAGAAATACATTCTCTAACATAATTTGTTAAACGGAGGAATTTAATATGAAATAGTAGATTTCCAAATTTATACAAATAACACCAGATGGTGAGTAGCTAGTTTTAATTAAATTAGGTTTGATAATTATAGCTGTTTAATTTTTAGGTTTGACTCAGATTAGAAAGAATGTATTATTTCCCTGTAAATTTATTTTTAGTTTCCTTCCAAGGTTGTGAATATTGCATTATTCGCCGCAGCAGAGAGCTGCGGTCAGCTTTCTAGCGGCTCGTTTCAGCCTGCTTCGGCAATCTGGAGGATGCGGCATGCCGTGCTTCGGCTGGGACCCCCCTGACGGGAGTCAGAAGGAGTTTTGCCAATGGAAGCAGGAGGGAGTTTCTGCCAAAATATGCTTTCACGGCCCATTCTATTGGCTCCAGCACCGCATTTCAGCTGCTCTTGAGCAAAGGAAGAAGCCTAACTAGAACGACGTCTTTGCGGTTGTGCAGAGCGTGATGACCCGTGCTCGGCCACTTGCGTTTCCGCGCTGTGTCCGCAGTGACCTATTTACAGACACACAGACTCGCGCTCGCTGGAGCTTGTGTCCTGCCACATTTTCTCGGGAGGACGGTGCAAGGGCTAAAGCTTGGCCAGCCGCACACAGCAATGAAGCGATGAGCCCTGGCGCTTGTACTCCGCTCTAACACGTCCCTTCTCCCCATTGCTGCTTTCCAGAAGTTCAGCCGGTCTGGTCCCAACTTTCAGCTCAGTCTCCGCTGAGCCATGGAAATAAGCCCTTTTTAGACTGTGGACAGAGTCCAAAGCCTATCTTGCAGGACCAGCTCCTTGGTAATCAATGCTCACAATCCCATGGGAACCACCTCCTGCCTTTGGATGAAGGCAAATGCAATCGGGACCCATATAACTGTGTCCATTCTCATTTACAGGTTTTGCAATTTCAGCTAGGAGCCCAAACGAACGCTTTCATCAATGTTTTAGGTCACACCTGTAAAACAGATGTTGGCTGCAGCGGTGCCTGGGAATGCCCAGCTTCTCCCCTGCAGCGAGATGTTGTAGGTAGAAATATCCATATGAGAATAACTGTGAGACATTTGCTTCTTGAGGCCTATCTGATGCTCGGGGGAAGGACTCTTGCAGTGTGACTGAGTTGGTGGCGTACTTCTCCATCGCTTGAGCTGTTTAACTCCTCTCCTGGAGTTCGTACACCATAAAAAGAGGTAGGGTGGGGAACAAAGAGGTTTGATTCATTGGATCATCACAGTTCAAAGGCACGTGGAATATTGTAATTGTCATTGAATATTATAATTATAATTGAACATTATAATTTAGAATTTGAATATTACAATTAAAAGACGTGTTCAGGATCTGCCTATAACTCCTGGAAATCATCAGACGCTTGTGACTTTCAGCAGAGAACATTTTAGACTGCAAGAAGCCAGTCCAAGGGCTTACTCTCCATTTTGGATGACATTATGAAACTTAAAAGATGTCTTAAATCATCTCCCCCACTGCAGCTTTCTTAGGGCCAGCATTTGGGCTGGCACACAGGCAAAGTGGGGCTGTCCTGCCTCCCCTCTCTAAAGTCCTTTTTCTTTTATCTCGGTTTTCTCTCGGCAGGGTTCTTCTTCCATTATCTGCCTAGTGCAAATCCCCTCTCCTGCTCTGCTTTCTTTTTTTGTGCTGTGCTGAAAAGTGGCCTCCCTGAATTTGTATTATATTGATTATGTAAATCAGCACTTCTCCTCTAGATTGTTTTTTCTTTGTGAACTGGGAGTATAATTTGCAGTCTTCTACCTGATAATTGTGAGGATAATTTGAGCTGTCTCTTTGTGGAGTCATCAGTGACTGTTTTAATTTCCATATGTGAGCAGTGCTCTTTTTTTTTTTTAACTTTTTCCCTAATCCTGCCTCCTTCTGAACTACTGGATTGATTCTGCTGTTCATAATAGCATTACCTGAAGTATATTTTGGAACTTCCGCTGCTAGTGAGATTGAAATTTATCTACAATGATGTGACAGGTTTTTCAACATTTCCAGAAAAGACATAATCCCACAACTATCAGCCTGACAATAAAATTGTCTATCTGTAATGGAAAATTGAGGACTCAAATATGGTCATTTTTTTCAGTGTGAAAATGTTTCAAAATGAAGTTAAACAATACCATTGTGTTGTGAACGGTACATGTCTTTCATCGACTTGAAATGCCAACGACAGACATCAAAATTAAACTAATGAGAGGTTCATGACATACTGTTCTTTTATTCAGCACCGAACGCAACCCACTTACAAAGTGCCATGTCGCACATTTAACAGCAAATGAGATTTAATAAATCTATTCACAAGGTTTCTAAAGGATAAAGGAAAAAAATCTAATAGGCTCTTACTGGCAAATGTCTCAGAAAAGACGACCATTGCTTTATTATGCCATTTTAAAAAAAGCCCTGCAAGCAGTTTCTTTCCCCCTTGTTGATATGATATTGGTATTGGCTAAGCACTGAAAATATGCTGAAGGTTTTATAAGATAGAGGTGGAGAGGAACTCTGAGCCAACGTGTTTAGGTGTGAGACCCTCAGCCAGCTCCCTTTGGTGCCCGTGGTCCTCTGGAGAGAGCTCCCAGAGCATCCGGAGGCTGCATAGAGCGCAAAGCCAGGATAAAAACACCACCATGGCTCTCTCTTCAGCTTTCCATTTCAGATTAGACGTTTCAAGCCTGCCCCCATGGAAAATCCACATCAGCTGTGGTTGGGAATGAACCAGTTTCTTTGGGACCGAGTTTCACTAGAAATTGCACCATTACAAAAAGAGAAAAATCTCTTAAGCTGCAGCAAAATCTAAAAAACTCTCTCAAATTTCTCACAAAAACATTTCTCCACCCAAAAAACCCATTATGTTGACTAAGGAGTTTTATTTTTATCAACTCACAATATTTCCTTCTGCTATTTTAATTAATAAAAAATGTATCAAACGCTACATAAACTTTTCTAAATGCAAAATAGTTTGGAAAAAGTATCAGTACGTTCCATTCCAAATATGTCCAAAATGGGTGACATCTCAACCCAATCAATATGCTTTTTTTTATTTCTGTCTGCAAGAGAAATGTCATGGTAATTAGTACATTTTCATGAAATATTTCCCTTTGGACAAACTGGCATTTTCTAACAGGAAAATATTCTGTTAGAAAATTTCACATCGATGCCACTGTTAACGCGCTACTCAATTGCACCTGCAAATAAACACACACATCTGGGCTCTGTTGAAATCAGTGGTAATTCTGTCAGAGGCTTCAAAGAGTCCAGAATTACAAATGTGTAGGTACGCGTGTATGAATATACGCATCTGTATCATTTATGTGTATCATCTATCTTTTACATATCTATACCTAGATAATTATAGCTCTTGCTATATACACACCAGGAAAATGACTGGTCTAACAGATGGGAGTCCTGCAGGAAACCCTAAGAAGAGCCAGGGTTGGGGGAGAAGCGAGGCAAAGGCATATGTTTTGTTGTAGCTTGAATTACCAGAGAGCTAATCCCCAGGAAGGGGGTACATTTGACCTTCTGCAGCATGGGGAAGGTCAACCTTTAATATTTCTCAATCAACACATTCCAGGGGAAACTTTCTGTTTCATTGCAGTATTAAAAAAGCATCAAGATATTTGCATTTTTAGCAAGATGGAGATTCTAGAGGATTATTTTTTTTTCAGCACTAGTCGTGCAATTTGTCGACACTGTACTAGCTGAACAGTCAAATGAGAGTCTCTTAATTCCTGAAATGTGGCCAGTTTCCCAAATTTAAACAAAGTGGCCCAAGATGTTTGTTTTCATTCTTGGTTAGCTGGTTAATGGTTTGAATGTGGTATTAAGCATCATTATTAACTGGTGAAAGGTGAAACGATTGAAATTAATAAGAAATGCTACATTTCAAAATGTATGGGGCAGTATTGCTCCCATGAGAACCCCCTGACAGATTTAGGGTATGGAGAGTCAATCCTTTATCATCATGCCTGCCCTGTCCTTATATATTCAGACATCAGACTGAACGCTAAGGTATAACACTGGAATATACCACGCAAGTAATAATTTAGTGATAGAAACCCACACCCTCACTGGAAAAATTTCAGAAGTAGGTGAAGTTGTTTGAATAGTAGGATTGGGGAAAAAAGTCTGTGAATGACCATCAAGAACACATTTTCAATGCATGCACATTAGTGCTAAAAACTACAGATACAAATACAATGGGCTAAAAAGTAGGCTAACAAATTTTCAACGCATGCACAGTAGTACTAAAAAATACAGATATAAATACAGTAGGCTAAAAGATATAGATGTGTGTTCTTTGCTAGCAGTGTGTAAGCACATGTGTGTCTGTGTCTGAACGTGTGCGTGCGTGCCTGTGCACGTACGCATGGAGCTATGAAGCAAGGGCATCTCTTTCTCTTTGACATCTACGTAGAAATATCTTTCCCCATTAGTTCTGCTTTTGAAAAGTCAGTAATACTGTCTTAAGCCTAGTACAAAATTCCCCTGAGATTCATCTTCTCTTCTGACCTTAATTCTGTTAGTCATGTCTAGATACTGTAGCAATCTTTAGGTTAAAGTATGATATATTGCACACATTCAGAGAATGGAAGCTTTAACTTCAATTTTTTCTGCTTTTGTGTATTTATGTCAGAGCTCTAGCATTGCTCTTTCAGTGGGGAAAGAGGGAGATTATAGGCTTGCTATCTAGCCAGGAGTTTCTGTACTTCAAAAAACATAGGTCTTGATAAGCTGCCTCCCCCAGCAAGGAAATTACTATCTCTGTTGATTTTCTTAGGATACTAGGTTCTGTATATGCCAAGTATCTGTCTATCTATCCCTCAGCATTCGCTGTAAGAAAGGTACACATGTATGCGTAAATATGTGTGTGTACAAATATATATGTGAATACTTGTAATTATAAATTATGATAATTAAGGAGGATATCTCTGTACATGAAGCTGAAATGTTGTTTGTTCTAGTTCCCACGTTCCGCAGATTCATATTGGAAGCCCATAGATTTACTTCATCAACATATCACATAGAATTGGCAAATGAGGCTTCAAAATGTTGGGTTAATTACAAAAGCAGAATCAGAAAGGTTAGAAAATGTTAATGTGCATCATTGGGGCATGTAACCTATTGAGCACCAACTGATGAGAATTTATTGCGGGAGTTAAGACAGGCACGTACCACGAGTGTAAGAGGAATTAAAATGCACCAGAGTGCTCTTTTATATCCAGTACTCCTGATAATGTTCTCACATGCTCACAGTAATAACTCTGCATTTGCTTTTAATTGTTTAGCTGGCTGGACGGTGATCTCTATCTATCAGGCACTTACGCTATTTAAACTCACCACTGAGGTATCTGGGAACTCACAGCACGCATCCACTGAGACCTCAGTAGTATGGTTTATGTCTCCTGAATGTTTACCATAATATTTTTACTTTTCTGATCCCCAAGACCGTGCTCTGGGATCACAAGCATATGGTGGGGTCTCTGTTTAATCGGTACAGGGACGTGAAAGCGTAAACCTTGCTAATGCACCCACACTCTCTCTGTCTAGCTAAGGGAACGAGTACAATGCTTCTCTTATAAAAGACTTTACCACTTGCATTAAAGATGGCAGTGAAGTAGCCTGAGGGATATGCTCGTGTGTTGTGCTAACAACATAAGTTACATCTATGCCAATATCCTCCTCACTCGCTCTCCCAGGTGCCTTAACCACAGCTGAGACACAAAGGCTGGTGGTGCCCGCTCCAAGGGGAGAAGAGCCGGGACCACAGAGGTAAATGGAGAATGAGTTACGTGTCATGCATTTCTTTGGTTTCAGAGCTAGTGGTAAATCCAGACCCCTGGTCGGACTTAATTACCTCCCATCTGAATACTAACTCAGAAGCTAAACGCTCTTGAGGAAAGATGCGGACTCATTTCCAAGAACACAGGCACAAACACATTTTTATTGGCCATAGAGAATGGTACTGAGTGTGCCAATATAGCATGGATGTCTGACTCAGAACAGAAAGTGCAGGTGCCAGCAGCAAGAAGATGCTGCTAAGAAATACCAGCTCTCTGGGACTGTAAAGTATCAGCTGTCTGGGGAGACCAGAACTGGGAACAGAAAGAGCCGCTGATGACTGAAGATGTTTTCTTTGCCATCTCATCAGGTCCCCTCATGCTCTTCACCCTGGAGTCGGAGTACAGAGCCGCGGCAGCAGGAGTGATGGAGCTGCCCCTTCTGAGACTGATCCAAAAACTCTGACCCCCTCTTCCTCAGGGAAACTTGTGACCTTAGAGACTCTTCATCCACATGGGAGAGGAGCAAGAGGACAGCGTTAGATAAATGCAGCTACTCCTCTCCTCCCTCTGGGATGTTCCTGGCAGTGGATAAGACCTCGTGGCTTGCCCTCATCCCTGGAGTCTGCTCTAGGAGGTAATCTTCAGAGAAAAGAAAATTCACAGCATTACTGAATTTTGTAGAGTGCCTTGCACAGTGTATCCCTGATCTGACTGGGCCTTTGGGCTCACCAGACCTACAGGTAATAACGACAAACAGTGACTGTCTCTGAGGATAACAGCGGGAAATGAAATTGTCTTTGGATAAAAATAGTTCCTTTTGATTGTGTATTTTCTGCTGGCTCTTTGCCTTCAGGCAACATATGACAACTTGAGGAACCTTTTTTTTTTATCCCCTAGGCAATATTTTATTGCTCTCTGCCTTAAAGTCGGTCAATATTTGTAATTATCTGTCCATCCCACAGATAACCACAGGACTTTTCGGAGAAAAGAAAAAAAAAAGAATGAAGATGGCAGCACAGTTTCTGACAAGATTTGGAGAATTAAGATGACAAAAAGAAGGCTAGCAGGCTTAAACCTCCTGCACTGATCCGAAAGACTTTCTTGGTTTATACATCCTTCTGGTCCTTTATACTTTAATGTTACGATTACTATGCAAAACCCATGTCGGTGCAAGTGTATGTCTTTCTGTGTGTACGCACTCGCATATGACTATAGTTGCTTATTTGCATATGTGTATGAATACATGCAGCACGTGTGGGTGGTGAGAAGCTAAAAGAACATTTTCAAGGTTGACAAGACCAAAATTTGATCCTCCTTCAACCGGCTGGGTTTTTCTAAGTGCTTTGCTGAGGCAGCAGGAGAAAGAATCCCCTTTTGGGCTGAAGGATGCAGCGAGACCGAGGCTGCAGGAGGATAAAAACCCCCAGCTCATCAGCTTGGTGCCAAAGAGTTAACTCAGCGCACGGGGTTTTCTGTTAGCACGGTGACGCTGCTGACAAGCCTCAATAGTACGGTCGTCCTCTCCTCCCTGGAACCCAATGTGAGCCAGCAGAAACTGGCCTGGAGATGAATCCCTCGAACTCTGCACACAGGATCCTAACAGCCCGCGTCCCTTGCCAGTTATCAGTGACAGAGCTGACGGGGGGAGGCAAGAGAGGGCACAGCTGGCATGCAAAACCCTGCCATCAGCATGCCCGCATCTGCTGAATCTGTTGTGAGCAGTTCACCCAGCTGGGATTTTAATACGGCTACATCCCTCCTTTTGGAAAGTGGTATTTTTCCCCCCTTAATAATAGAGATGTGAAAAAAAGAACCAACACCAAATTAAACGTTTTTAGGGTAGCACATGTGTGTGAAATTTTAGACCTGTTGACCTTGGCAGGGTCCCCGTAAGAAATTAGTACCGAATTAGCGGCATTTGTTGTTCTGAAAGGCCATCAGCCATGAAGGCGAAGGCAAAGGCAGGCAGGGAGAGAAGCAGGGTGCTGGTGCTGGGCCCAATCCTGGAGATCCTGCCTGCGATCCCGCAGCGCTCCGCAGGTTTGGGTGCAGGGTGCCTGGTGGGTAGTGGTGAAATGAGGGGGTGGATGTGTGGCACAGTCAGTCCTACGCTTCACAGTTCCTCAATTGCAGCTGCCATCAGTGGGAGTTTATGGCACCAGGCACCCTACACCCAAACCCGCGAAGCGCTGCGGGAGCTCACGGGTGCTGACAGCTCTTGTCACCTCCCGAGAAGTGCTCAGACCCACACAGGATGGGGCCACACACACACCACTCCCACCTGGTATCTCTCCTGTCGGCTACTGACACCGGCTGCGAACTCTAACAGATTTTTTTCTTCCATGGATGGACAGACAGCTCTCGACTTGACCCAGCAGATTCCTTTCCTGTCTTCCACGGCCTTTATATTTTAGTGAAATGCTTGAAATAGCATTTGTGTAATCATACTTTTCTGCTGACCCATATTCTTAGCACAGGTTCAAACACTGCCGGCAGCTGCTCCAGGTTCAGCTTGTTAAATCCTCCCTGGGTAGCTGGGGAAGCAGAATTAGTTATCCAGGAGGAGAACCAGGTGCTAGGAGCAGGGCAGGGAAATGCAAGGGACAGCCCGGTTCCCGGAGGCACTAGGGCTGAGCCCCGTGTTCAGTTTCTCTTCTGCTGTGACTCTTGCAAGCCCAAGCCCTTTACAGGCACGAACCTGGGTGCTGATTTAAAGGCTATGTGCTCTGCTAAAGATAGGGTAAGGATTTAGGGTGGGGGATGATTTATGAATCCTGATGCTGGATTTTGAGGTGCCTGGTCCTTGGGGTGGAGTCCAGAACCAGAGACAAGGTGCTGAGTTCCCTGCACCTCCGAATAAAAGCCAGAAGAGCCAGTGGGCTGAGTATACAGCTCAGTGTAGGTTACCACATACGAAATGCTGGCACTGACTGTATAACACAACGGCACCATTTCCTCTCCCTCGTAGGATGTGGATGGATGCACACTGCAAGAAAGAGCGGATTTCCAATTGACGGTCACAGAGCTGAATGCATTTGGGGTTCCCTTCTTCTTACCTCCTCCCCTTTTGCACAGTATCCCCGTGACAAGGACTTGAGATGGCGGAGATCCCAAGCAAAAATCCCTTTTCTCTGAATCTCCATTCTCTCCTCTTAAAACTGGTCATTCTTCAGAACCATATATGAAATTTGTGAAATTTTGCTTTCTCCTAGCACAGGGACATGGAGGTGCCTGTCCTTGCTCCTCTAGGAGGGTCTTGTTTTAGGCAAGATTCAAGAGCAGGGTAGTCCCCAGGAAGGTGGGAAAATGTGGATTTGAACTTCTGCAGGCAGGAGAGGAAACTGAACCTGTATTTGCCACAGCTAGGGTGACTGCCTTTACCGCACTGCTAGGAGGTAAAGAATATGTCCCTCTTTGCTCTGTTCTCACTTTGTGCTAAGAATCCATTTTCCAGTCTGGACCACCCAGAAAATACATAGTTTGTGGATGTCACTGGGCTTAAGCATGTGGTAAGGGCTGAGTTGTTAAGCTGTGACAGAGTACTTAGGTACTTAAGGATCCTAGAGAATACAGCCCTCAGAAATGTAGCTAGAGATTTGAGGCACCTGCAGGAGCAAGCACAGGTTTATAGGCTCTGGCTTCTGTACTGGGTTACCAGAATTTGCTCATAACCTTTTCCAGACTTGAGCCTTGCCCTATTCATAGCACAGTAATAGGGTTCTGCCACTGATCAGTTTTTTTAAGTCTCATTAAGTTGCTGAATTAAATTTTGCCTCCAAAGCCACTATGGTATAATGAATGCTTATGTTGTAAGCTGGTAAGCCTGTAGTGCATGGTCCTTCCAAGAGCAAAGTATTTTCTTTTCAGTCTGCTAAGTCATCTGGAAGTCTATAAATATAGAGGGCAATCCCATATTTCCCCAAACAAGAAATGGGCAAGTGTGGGGTTTTTTTTTTTGTTCTCCAATGAAAAAAGATGCATAATTACAGACCTCAGAAAGAACTTAGGCAGCACTGTAGTTGCAAATATGACAAAGAAGATCAATCTTTCAGAGCTGCGGTAACAACGAGCAGACCACAACGGACCCATTAGCAGCATGAACCCTTCACACTTGCCTAAATATTTCTAAAAGAACTGAGAAGCAGACCAACAGGCACCAAAAAATCCTGCAGAATGACTTCGTTGAGCTGGCCAACTGCTCTGTAGTTCCCAAATTCACCTTTTCATAAAATGGAGGGGAAATAATAGAGCACTGGAAATGTCTCTATTAATTGACCATGCTCTGACATTGCAAAGGTAAAATACGATCATTCATCCCTCAATTTAAGAAATCCAGGGAAAGTCCATTCTAGTTTAGCTCTGTTGAAGAGATATTGCATAGGGATATATTTTAATCTTCAGTGACAGTTCAGACCAGACAATTAATCTCTGTCTTTAATGATGAAGATGTGCATAGTATTGCCAGCTCACTACTGTAAGTCATCCGTGTTGAATGAAAGTTACTATGGGAGCAAAAAGTGAGGGTATGTTTCTCCCTGGTCGAATGCTCACAGGAAAATCCTTTGCTGGCTTGCTGGCCACAAATAGAACTTGCACAGGGAAAATCAAAGTTCTGCTGACCTTCAGGAGTCCCAGTGTTTAGTCTTAAACTTCAGATTTTGTAGGAGGAAATGCAAAAAAAAAAAAAAAAAAAAAAGAGAATAACATTTGCATTTTTTGAAAGAGACAAAAATAATTTAAACCCTGTCTGGGAAAAAGATTAAGTACTTGTTGGGAAGCCAGAACCGCAGTAGAACATTGATAATTTTCTTTTTTCTTTTCTTTTTTTTTTTTTCGTGCTACACATTCACTCCTAATCCAAATAAATATTTCCCTTCTCAGATTTCTCTCAAGAGTTACTGAACATTGAGACACTTTGAGGGAAGGTGCCTGCTCTGCTCCTGCCCTTTTGCACTTTTTTTAGAGAGGTGCTACAGGGGTCCAGAAATCCCTTACCCACCTCTTGGAGCAGTCCCCAAGTTCAAGCGCTGCAGAGACCATCAGAAGGCGCCTGTGCCAAGCACTGAAGGCCTCTGTTGAGATGCTGTGGGCGTTCGGGGCAGGGCTGAGGCCACAGCAGAGCCGGGAGGAGATGCCGCATTGCCTCCCAAGAGTGCTAAAACACTGCCAAGGACCTTAACACTCTCCAGAGCAGCCAAAGACCCAGAGGGCACAAACATCATCTATAACCATACGAGTCCCTTCCCTCCCACGCCACCCCCTCACCTCCCACGCACCTCCTGCTGTGATCTGTGTTCAGGAAAAGCCACATTACCCTGGGGCACTTTTTGAACACCTGAATCCCTCAGTCAGACAGACAGACTTGTCTGTAATTTCCTAAGCTCTGCCATGGATGGCTATATTGTCGGTTCTGGCATCTGCCAAGAAGCCCCCTGAGACAGGGGCACCAATAGACTTTTGTCAGGGCTTCTGTTCTGTACTGAATATCCCAGGGGAGCAGCTCGGCTACATAAAAAAACCCACTAGTCTGCAATATTCTGGATTTCTCAGAGAAGCCTCCAACACACTGACTGGTACCTAGGAGCCGTTACGTGCCCCAACAAGTCAAACACATGTAATTATAAAGCAACTGCAAGGGTGAATAATGTATCACACATCATCACTTGAACATATGGACGCACAGATTCCATGTAACGAGCAATAGTCTGTGTATTGCTGAGATCTCATACAGCTTGGGGAGTAGGTTATATATTCATCTAGTGTGATGTGGCAGTCTGTCAGCTTATATGTCCCCACAAAAAATAGAGGAGCTGCCACAGCCCTCCAGTGATGCTGCTGGATGTGAGACTGGTGAAAAATGGACATCTGAAGGAAACTACCAGTTTTAGGTCTACGTGCATCAAGTCCCTGAGCCCGTTCTGGAAATGGCAGTGCTAAACCCCAGATCCACAGAGTACCTAACCAAAAACTTGCACAGGTTATGTCTCCTCTAGTGAAACAAGCCCAGGGCACAGGGACAAGGAGCTGCATGCTCTTCTCGGCGCTGTCAAATGGTCAGTATGGGTCCTGGAAAAATTTTGCTGTGGATTGAATAGTTCTCTTCCAGAGAGCAGCCAGGGTCAGAGATTGCCACAGGCCAGAGTGCTCTCATGGCTGGGCACCATGAGGGGAAAGAATTTCATTACTCCGGTTTATGCACCTAGCATGCAACACACGTAGGTCCAAAGCTGGGAGCATCGGCTCAGCTCAGCCCTGGAGCCCCTCCATCCCCACCTGTGCCTCCCTGCTGAGCCCCACTGCCCCAGGCCAGGCTGCTCCACCAGCACAACTGAAGGCATTGCCTCACCTTGCTAACATCCCAGTGGCCACAAAATTCTCCTGAACTGGGGATTTCTGGGCTCAAACACACACAACATCAGCTAAATCTGGCCTAACCCCTGGTCTGCAGCCCCATCTTGGTACAGAAAAGCAGGGGCAGTGAGCAGCAATGTCCTCACCAGCTGCTTTTCTAGAAGGGGGGGTGTTTCTCTGCGGGTTGCTCGTGCTGATGACAAGACGTTCACCTCCGTGTCACGCATGGACAGAGTGACAGCTGTGACAGCTGTGACAGCTGTGACCCAACCGTCGGGATCTCCCACGGAGCATAAGTAGCCCTGGTTCCTACCCCAGGGACCCAGGACTAGGAAGGCCAAAGTCCGATGCCGTAGCACCTCAGAGCAGGTGGGCTTTCCGATGGATCCAGAGTTTGCTGCTACAAATGGTAACCTCAAATCTCCGTTCTGTGGGGAATTCGAACATTTTTCATTCATCATTGGCATAAAAAGCCCCCAGGCTTCAACTTCTCATACTGCAGATTTTTGTGAGGAAATATAATTGCCGTCAGCTGAAAGGTTTTGCTTCTGTTTTGATTCGGAGCGCTTTTTCAATTTTGTAATTTAATTTTTATGTATGAATAGAGTATAATAATTATTTTAATTATAAACAATATCAAATATGGTAATGCAATAATTCATTAGTATTCTAATTGTTAAGTGTTACTGTAACTGGTATTTGCTTTGGTAATTGGTGTTTTAATTGGCAATTGCTGTTCCAAACGGCCATTGGGGTAATTCTTACTAGTGACTGGTAATTACAATGGAAATTGTTAATTGGTATTCTAATTGGTTTGGTAATTCATATTTGGTTGTCTCATTGGTAGCAGAGCAAAGTGGTCATTTGTAATAGATAATTGGTTTGGTAATTGATTTAGCGACTGGCAATTTAGCCAGTACAAAATAAGTGATAAAAACACACTCATTTACTAATAATATAAAATATATCACATTTTGAAATGAAAGCTAGTTTAGAAAACTGACAATCAAATGTTTCCAACCCAAAAAAACCTCTTACTAAAATGTCTAGTTTTAAGAAAAATGCCTAATTTTAAGGACTTATTTTTTTAAATGGAAATTTACAAACATCAACAAGATTCGTTCAATGTTTCAATTTCAGCAAATAGTTATTTTCCATTAAATAAGTATTTTCCTGGAGAATTTTTGACTGGCTTAACTGTACCGTCCTGCGGCATCAGCACCCAAACCTGCTACAGAACTGGTCTGTCACCCACCTGCTAGCCCTGTGGGATAACATAGTGGGGTGAAGCATCTCTGCAGGTACATAGGCAGTTTTGTAGCCACTTGCATCACTCTCATCCCCATGACATCAGCATTGCTGCCTCTGAAGAATGTCCTAAATGTTACTGAACCAAGGGTGAGTTTACAGGGGGAAGAGGCGAGTGGTCTCCTCTCCTCTTATTAAGATGACTTGGAATGAGGAGGATGACAAGGCAGAGGATCAGCCCCATGGCTCAGCTGGTCCTGCCAAAGCCCAGCCCCAGCAGTCCCCACTTGCACACCTCCTGGGCATGGTCCCCAGAGGAGCATTTCTTCGTTATCCTGCTTTGAAACATCTCCTCCTGAACTATCATCTGAACGTCACATCTCCCTGTAGATAGGGCAGAATTTTCCCCAAGATTGCTCTTCAGCCAGGGTATTCAAGGCTGTATGAAGTCAGACACGGTAAAAGAAGCTGGGTCATCAAACAGATTGTTCCTCATTTCCCATATACACGTGATGATTGTTTCCAATACTGGGGGTCCTTTGTTTGACATTCTGCAATACAGGGAATTCATAGTGCAATCCACTGGGTGGGAAACCATGTGACTTTAAGAAAAAAACAACTTTGGAGTGCTGATATGCTAATGACATCCATATAAAGACAACAAGACTAAGATCTGAAGGGAAGAGTAACTAAAATTGCTCACTATAGCCTTTGATGCAAAAAACACTCGGTTGCTTATATAACTGATGGTACAAATTTTCACAGAGAAATATCCAGAACTGCCAGCACTATTTCTGTCCTATTATGGCCTTTGGAAAACTATTGATTTTCTTTCAGACGCATCAAGTTGAGCATCCAACGTACATTCTTCCTGGCCAAAATGGGTTGCCTGAAGATGTTTGAATATCTGGCTCATTAGACTGTGTGCTTCCATGACCAGCATAGAAATCCAAGATAGAAAAGACCCATTGGGTCATCCAACCCAACCCTTGGTACTGCAGAATTGTTCCCTCTCCCTCCTGTACATTTTTGACTGTTTTATCCAGCCCAGTTATAAATGCCTCAGATAATGTATTCCCTCTGGAAAACCACTCACCACCAGTGACCACTGTTATTATGAACTGGGACTGGGATTACATCCAGTTACAAGAAGGGAGATTTCAATGTGATTATGTACATAAGGAAAACAGAGGAAGCAGCCAAAGGAAAGCTGTGAACTGAATACAAAGAGCCTGCATTTCAAAGTAAAAGACCCACCGCTTAACAAGAGAGTACAATTTTTGAGACTGCATCTATTTCAGACAATCAGAAGGTAATCTGGACCTTTAACTACAAAACAGAAATTCCTCAGAGTTGGGTGGGTTTTTTCCATAAGACAAATCTCCTTCAGCAAGTAGCAGGAATTTTGATGAGAGTTCAGTTGCTAAGACAGACATTTTGAGGGTCTGGTCTTCAAACTCTAAAGTTCTGCTTGTAATTTCACCTATTTGAATTCCAAGAGAGATTTTCTTCTGTTTCCTCTACTTCAAATAATAATAAGGACAGGGAATTATTTTTAAGAGACTCCTTATAAACTTATATCCACTTGAGGATACTGAAGGAGTTGGCAGATGAGCTTGCCACGCCACTCTCCATCATTTACCAGCAGTCCTAGCTAACTGGGGAGGTCCCAGATGACTGGAGGGGGGGGGGCCCAAGAGGCTGGGGGTTTAGCCGATGTGACGTCCATCTACAAGAAGGGCCGGAAGGAGGATCCAGGGAACTACAGGCCTGTCAGCCTGACCTTGGTGCTGGGGAAGGTTATGGAGCAAATCATCTTGAGTGAGATCACAAGTCATATGAAGGACAATCAGGGGATCAGGTCCAGCCAGCACAGGTTCATGAAAGGCAAGTCCTGCTTGACCAACCTGATCTCCTTCTATGACCAGGTGATCCGCCTGGTGGATGAGGGAAAGGCTGTGGATGTGGTCTTCCCGGGCTTTAGCACGGCTTTTGACACTGTCTCCCATGG